>NC_090028.1:26326326-26341326 GCF_037176765.1 Anolis sagrei
TTATTATTATTATTATTATTAAGAGCTGAAGCCTCTCTAGAGGTCATCTAGTCTTACCTCCTGACCAGTGCATGACTCTCAGACTATTATTATTGAGAGCTAGTGGTCATCTAATCTAACCTTCTAACCGTGCATGAAGTCTCTCTAGAGGTCATCTAGTCTTACCACCTGACCAGTGCCTAGTTCTCGGATTATTATTACTGTTAGTATTATTACTTGGAGCTAGAGGTCATGTAGTCTTACCCCCTAAGAGTGCATGACTCTTAGATGATGATAATTTAGAGCTCATTGCCTAGCAGTTGCTTGCCTTGTTAAGTGCTTTCGTAACGCTGATCTGAAGTGGCTGCTTTGCTCTTCAATTTCCCTTTATAGCTTCAACTTAGGTTTAATTTAAACATCTCCAAAAATTAAAAAAGCCCAATATCGTAACTGGGAAGCTGATGGTGCTTTGGATAATAAAGGGATCAAAACCTCCTTGGAGCACTTTTTGTACCCGAAACCCTCCTGAGCCTTGGCAATTGCCTCTCTAGATCTCTCATCATTAAGTCTAGCCAAAGAGCTGGCGTTGTCCGTAGACACCTCCAAGGTCATGTGGCTGGCATGACTGCATGGAGTGCTGTTACCTTCCTGCAGAAGCGGTACCTATTGATGTACTCACATTTGCACGCTTTTGAACTGCTAGGTTGGCAGAAGCTGGGGCTAAGAGCGGGAGATCACCACACTCCCTGGATTCAAACCACCGACCTTTCGGTCAGGAAGTTCAACAGCTCAGCGGTTTAACCTGCTGCACCATTGGGGGCTATATATATCTGTGTGTGTGTGTGTATATATATATATGCAAGTTATTTTATTATTTATTGTATCAAGAGCGAACCAAGGGTACAATTATAATGTATTTTTTAAAAAACACAGAAGTTTAAAAAACTTGGCATGCTGCTAAATGTCCTTTGACCAGTTGGAGTGCTTCTGGTGTTGCTATAAGGAGGTCCTCCCTTGTGCATGTGACAGGGTTCAGGCCACATTGTAATAGGTGGTCTGTGGTTTGCTCTTCTCCATACTCGTGTGTTGTGGACTCCACTTTGTGGCCTCATTTCTTGAGGTTGGCTCTGAATCTCGTGGTGCCAGAGGGCAATCCGTTCAGTGCCTTCCAAGTTGCCTAGTCTTCTGTGTGCCCAGGAGGGAGTCTTAGCCATGGATTGACGTTTTAGCCTGCCACTTTTGGACTCTTGCTTGCTGAGGCGTTCCTGTGAGTATCTCTGTCGATCTAGAAAACTAAGATTTAAGGATATCTACAAGTTCAATCAGATCATTGCAACCTGAAAAATATAGGAAGGCCGTTTGAAAGATGTCTTTAGTCTTTTGGAGGCCAACCAAAAATGCGTCCGAATCCAAGATCCATCTGCCAGGACTGGCTTGCTTTCTTCCTTTTCTTATACTTTTTTCCTCCCTGTCTGTTTCCTTTTGTTCTGCTGTTTTGATAGATATGGAAGGCTGATAATATTGCAACGAGGGGGGAGGAAGAAAGAGTCAGGAAACTGATTTTTCACTGAGATAGTTGCTTGCATTTATTATTCTAGCTTCAAACGTGGGAGTGTGGGCATCCAAGGGAACCTCCATCCAACTTCTTGGGCTCGTTTTTTCCCTCTATGGCGATTGATTTTATCCGTCGATTGGGCTGTTGTTGTTGTTGTTGTGTTTTGGTTTATTTGAAAGGAAATGCACAAGAGCATGGAACTAATACATACCCATGCAAACACACATTTTACCAAAGTTTTGCAGGAGTTTTCTTCTTCTTCTTCTTCTTCTCCTCCTCCTCTCCCCCACCATCTTTTTCCGTTTTGCTTTCTGCCGAAGCAGATCTGAGCTGCCGATAAGGGGAGGACTCGATCTCTCCTCTGATAAAGATTGCCAAGTGAGATAAAGGGCTTCCTTATCGCTACCAAACAGACTTGCAGCGGGATTCGCCCGGCGACAATAACAGACCCTGGGAAGGAGAGGGCTCCCAACGATTTGTTCCATTGCAAATGTGATTAATGCAGGCATTTTAATTATCTGATGGAAAAGAGGGTCGGGGGGAAAGAAGAGGTTGGACCCTTTCCCCTCTGCTCCTTCTGGAGATACAGACACACATACAATTAGGTCTTTCTTTGCTCCCTCTCTCTCTCTCTTTTTACTCAAGCTCCATTTCTCTTCTAGGTCTCTTTATCAGCCCCAGATGTTTGCTTCGTTCAAAGTAAGCTTTCAGATCCCTATCGGCCATTCTGCTAAGTGTAGCAAATACATCTTTTAATAAACTAAACAAGAAAGAGGAGGGTCTTAACTGCACAAGGATGTGCCTTCGGACTTGGTGTCCAAGTTGGGCAGCACCCAAGGAATTGGCTTTGCTTGGTCAGGGTGCATTGATGGTACAGGTTGGATGGCCATCTGTCGGGGTTGCTTTGATTGTGCTTTTCCTGCTTGGCACAAGGGGGTTGGACTGCATGGCCTCTAGGGGCCTTTGAACTCTAGGATTCAGATGTCTGGAGAGCTTTGGCTGGGTATTCTTGCAGGATAGAAATAGGGTTGGACTAGATGGCTTTTGGGGTTCCGTCAACTCTAGGATTCAGATGTCTGGAGAGCTTTGACTGGGTATTCTTGCATGGCAGAAATGGGGTTGGACTAGATGGCCTTTGGGGTCCCTTCAACTCTATGATTCAGATGTCTGGAGAGCTTTGATTGGACATTCTTGCATGGCGAAATGGGGTTGGACTAGTTGGTCTTTGGGGTCCATTCAACTCTATGATTCAAAGACTGGGTGGCCATCTGTCTGGAGAGCTCTGACTAGGTATTCTTGCATGGCAGAAATGGGGTTGGACTGGATGGCCTTTGGGGTCCCTTTGAACTCTAGAATTCAGATGTCTGGAGATCTTTGACTGGCATTCTTGCATTGCAGAAATAGGGTTGGACTGGGTGGCCATCTGCCTGGATGGCGTTGACTGGGTGTTCTTGCATGGCAGAAATAGAGTTGGACTAGATGGCCTTTTGGGGTCCCTTCTACTCTATAATTCTAGGTTGAACATGAAGACTGGATCTATTAGGTTAAGGTACACATTGAACACATAGACTTCTTTTGGTTGATTGGTTCTGTTGCAACAATGCTGATAAAACAGGTTGAATGTGTAGACATCCTTTGGTTATCCTCATTTCTTTATTTCTTTCTTCCTTTTCCTCTTCCTTTCCCTTCCTTCCTTCCTTCTCTCTCTTTCTCCTCTCTCCCTCCTTCCTTTTCTCTTTTCTTTCCTTCCTTCCTCTGCTTTTTTCTCAAACCCTTCTTTCTTTCTTTCTTTCTTTCTTTCTTTCTCTTCCTTTCTCTTCCTTCCTTCCCTCTCTCTCTTTCCCCTCTCTCCCTCCTCCCTTTTCTCTTTTCTTTCCTTCCTTTCTCTGCTTTTTTCTCAAACCCCTTCTTTCTTTCTTTCTTTCTTTCTTTCTTTCTCTTCCTTTCTCTTCCTTCCTTCCCTCTCTCTTTCCTCTCTCTCCCTCCTCCCTTTTCTCTTTTCTTTCCTTCCTTCCTCTGCTTTTTTCTCAAACCCTTTCTTTCTTTCTTTCTTTCTTTCTCTTCCTTTCTCTTCCTTCCTTCCCTCTCTCTTTCCCCTCTCCCTCCTCCCTTTTCTCTTTTCTTTTCTTCCTTCCTCTGCTTTTTCTCAAACCTCTTCATTTGTTCCTTCATTCCTTCTCTCTCTCTCTCTCTCTCTCTCTCTCTCTGTCTCTCTTTCCTCCCTCCTTCCTTCCTTTTCTCTCCTTCCTTCCTTCTCTTACTCTTCCCACTCTATCTTTCCTTTCCTTTCATTCTCTGCTTTCTCTCAAACCCCTTCCTTCCTTCCTTCCTTCCTTCCTTTCTGGTAAAACTACAATTCCCAGGATTCCATCGCATTGAGTTGCTGCTAAAGTGTTGCCAAACTGCATCTATTCCGCCGTGTAGATGGACATGCAGATGTGTTTCATGCAGTTGCCGGAACCAATTCAACAGCTTGCTTGGAAGCGGTACAGTAGCCGGTCTTGGCATCTCTTCTTAGCCCTCTAAGCTTTCAACTGTACTGGGTCCAGCTTCCACCTTGTCGCAGGCCGTGTGAGAATTACTATAGCCTTGTAAATTCCCACCCTTTTTCCTCACCTCCGCTCCAGTGGCTTCCAGGTTTATTGATGGCTTCTGGCTCAGAAAAACGCTTCTTACGTGGCGATAAATGGATTTATATCACAAGACGAACTTTAGCCTTGCAAATGGGTTCATGCAAGGGAACCCTTCTCAAAACGCAAGTAACCCTGGGTTGCATCTACACTGTGGAGTTAATGCAGTTTAATACCACTTGTAACTTATCGTGACTCTGTACTGTGGAATCCCAGGAGTTACAGTTTGGTGTTCTGAGGCAGAGAAAAACCTTGTCAAACTACAACTCCCAGGATCCCTAGCACTTAAAGTGATGTCAAACTGCATTATTTCTGCATTGTAGATGCACTTCTAGTTTCTTTAGAGGCTTTGCTTTGAAACAAATAGAAAAAGGCAAAGTTTAAAATTATTATTATTATTATTATTATTATTATTATTATTATTATAAAAATAATATCTCTAAAGAGACACAAACTTTCAATATATTGTTTTTCTTGCCGCTGGGCTTAAAAAAGAATTAAAGCATATTTCCTTTGATTCCTTCTTCTTTTTCTTCTTCGGCTGCTTCTTTTTTGGCCTAAGTTTGGAGTTAAATTGTGTTATTGATTGCAACGGTGATATACTCACTAATTCACAGTTCTGAAGCCCTTCTCTTGGGATTTTGCAGCATTGTGTTCGAATCTGCACATTCTTTTTAGGCATTTCCTTGCTTCGGTTTCATTCTCTCATTCATCCAGGAATTTAATCCCAAAGAGAATAACTTGTAAGGGGATTCATGTTGTGCCATAATTATTTGTATATACTTGCCGTCCCCTGCCACGCATTGCTGTGGCCCAGTCTGGTGATCTGGAAAATAAAGTAATGAGAAAGTATTGGTTTCTAATATATGTAATTTCTTTATTTTTGTTGTTACTTTGTCATTGTTGATGTGGAGATTGTCTGGTTTGCCTACTCTAGAACATGCAACATATTATTGTCCTTCTTTAGGGATCCCTTTCAAATCTATGATACTATATATATCTCTCTGTGTGTATCATATATATCTATATCTATGGCTGGATGGCTCTTTGTCAGGAGGGCTTTGATTATGTTTTCTTGCCCTGGTGAAGGGAGTTGGACTGGATGGCCTTAAGTATTTCCTGTTGGTCATGGGGGTTCTGTATGGGAAATTTGCCCCAATTCTGTCGTTCGTGGGCTTCAGAATGCTATTTGATTATAGGTGAACCATAAATCTAAGTAACTATAACTCCCCAATGTCAAGGTCTATTTCCCCCAAACTCTTTTTGTGTTCATATTTGGGCATATGGAATATTCGTGTCAAGTTTGGTCCAGATCCATCATTGTTTGAGTCCACAGTGTTCTCTGGATGTAGGTGAACTACAACTCCCACACTCAAGGTCAATGCCCACCAAACCATTCTAGTGTTTTCTGTTGGTCATGGGAGTCCTGTGTGCCATGTTTAGTTCAATTCCATCATTGGTGGAGTTCAGAATGCTTTTTGATTGTAGGTGAACTATAAATCCCAGCAACTTCAACTCCCAAATGACAACATTAAAATTTTTTGAGTGAAGGACATACATTGGGTTGTTAGGTGTATGCTGTCCAAATTTGGTGTCAATTAATCCAGTGGTTTTTGAGTTATGTTAATCCCACAAACGAACATTATATTTTTATTTATATAGATAATGCAATTTAATGTAAGGATAACCTGTTGCTACCCCATTGCACGTATAATGGGGTTTGAGCCACAATTTTAATATCTATCGGTAGCTTAAGCCAAGTTGATATCAAACTTCCTGGGTTTGGATCTACGTGGTGGATTTAATGTAGTTTGATACCACTTTGACTGCCACGGCTCAATGCTATGGAATAGTGGGAGTTGTAGTGTTGCAAGGTCTTAGATAGTTCTAGGTTTATTTATATTTCAGTGTTTATAGTCTGCTGGTTTTGCATTTTGTACTGCATTATTTTTAAGCACTGTTCGCTGCTTTGAGTCTTTTAAAGAGATAATAATAATAATAATAATAATAATAATAATAATAATAATAATAGGCTAATAATGCTATTGATGGTGGATTTGCATTTGGTTGACTGACTGAATCTCAAAGGTGGAGAGAATCAATAAATAGTATGTCACAGGGATCTGAATATTGTTATTCTATATCTTTACCAATGAGTTAGATGAGGCCTGGGCAAACTTACTAACTTGGGGGCCACATGCTAGCACTCCCTGCTAAGAGGACTGGCTGCCCGGTGATGGAAGGAAGGAAGGGAAGGGGGAAGGAAGGGAAGGAGGAAGGAAGGGGAGAAGGGAGGAAGGATGAAAGGGAGGAAGGGAAGGAGAAAGGGGGAGGTAAAGAAGGGAGGAAAGAGAGAAGGACGGAAAGACAAAAGGGAAGGAAGGAAGGAGAAATAGTGAAAGAGGGAAGGAAGAATGAAAGGGTGGAAGGATGGAAGGAAGGAAGGGAAGAGAGAAAGAAGGAAGGATGAAAGGGTGGAAGGGAAATGGAATGAGGGAGAAAGAGGGAAGGAAAGGAAGACAACAGGGAAGGAAGGAAGGAAGGAAGGAGAAAGAGGGAAGGAGGGATGGAAGAATGAAAGGGCGGAAAGATGGAAGGAAGGGAGGGAAGAGAGAAAGAAGGAAGGATAAAAGGATGGAAGGGAAATGGAATGAAGGAAAAAGTGGGAGAGAGGGAAGGAAGGAAGGAAGGGAAGACAAAAGGGAAGGAAGGAAGGAGAAAGAGGGAAGGAGGGAAGGAAGGAAGAATGTAAGGTGGAAGGGGAGGATGGAGGGAAGGGAAGAGAGAAAGAAGGAAAGATGAAAGGGTGGAAGGTAAATGGAATGAGGGAGAAGGAGGGAAGGAAGGAAGGTAGGAAAGAGAGAAGGAAGGAAAGACAAAAGGAAAGGGAAGAAAGGAAGAATGAAAGAGTAGAAGGGAGATGGAATGAGGGAGAAGGAGGGAGAGAGAGAAGGAAGGGAGGAAAGAGAGAAGAAAGGAAAGACAAAAGGGAAGGAAGGAAGGAGAAAAGGAAGGAAGGAAGGAAGGGTGGAAGGGAAGGAAGGAAGGAAAGATGAAAGGGTGGAAGGGAAATGGAAAGAAGGAGAAAGAGGGAAGTAAGGAAGGGAGGGAGGTAAGAAGGAAAACAAAAAGAAGGAAGGAAAGACAAAAGGGAAAAAGGAAGGATTAAAGGGTGGAAGGGAAGGATGAAAGGTAGGAAGGGAAGTAAGGTTAGATGATCTCTGGGGGGTTCCTTCCAACTCTAGATGATCTCTGGGGGGTTTCTTCCAACTCTACGTATCTTTATATTAATTGCATGTATGTATTATATAATACTAATAGCATAATATACTAGTAGTATGTTATATATATTGTGATATAATAATACAGTACAATTATACAGTACAATATAATAATATATAATAATATATTATATAGTGTATAACTAATATTGCAGTATAGTGGTATAGTACAATATATAATGCTAATATTGTGCTATGCTAATAATATAATATATTATATATATAATATGGATAATAACATTATAATGTAATACAATATAATACTAACAGTAATGCAATATAATAATATATAAGAATGTTGTAATATGATAATATAATATATATAAGTTGCTATGAGTTTTCCGGGCTGTCTGGCCATGTCCCAGAAGCATTCTCTCCTGATGCTTTGTCCACATCTATGGCAGGTATCCTTAGAAGTGGAGAGGTCTGTTGGAAACCAGATTTGACTCATCCCTGGTCTCTGAGATCACCCTCCAGTGTAGGAATGGCACCTTTTCTCATGTGTGTGTGTATATATATATATATCATCAGATAGTTGGCTGCTGGTATTATCAGACGATCAATGAGTTAAGCTTGCCTTCTAGAGGAGCCACAGATAAGGATCAAATTGCCATCTCTAGGTACAATCTGTTCTGCTCACCGCTCTTTCTCAAGCCTGGGCAGCTGGCAACGGGGCCGCGAGGGCTTGCTAGAACTCCCCGGGTGGCCAGTGACTCAGGCGGCAGCAGAAGGAGGGAGGGCAGGGTTCGCACCCAGCGCTGCAAGGCAGGCCTTTGGGCAACAGCAGTCGGTGCCGGGGCTTGCAACAAAGGGGCACTTTTCGGTGCAGAAATCTGGCATCGGCAGACAAGGCATGCATCCGCTCCGGGTTGTAGTCCAAACATTTATGGACACTACTCAATGCACCAAACAGATTCAGTACCAAGCCCTTTAAAGAGTGGTACAAAACTGCCACTAGTGCAGATTTTGTGATGGAAGTCTGAATCTGACATCTTGGGTGCATCTGCACTGTAGGACAACACTTGAATTACCATGTAGAAAAATACAATCAAAGCCCTCCCAGCAGCTGCACATCCAACCTTTATTATTATTATCATCACCATCATAATCATCATCATAATCATCATCATCATTATGTGGTTAAACAATTATTATTATTATTAGTAGTAGTAGTAGTAGTGGTAGTAGTATTAATAGAATCAAAGAACTGGAAGGGATCACAAGGACCTTCAAGTCCATCCCCATGCCATGCAGAAAGACACAATCAAAGCCCTCCTGGCAGATGAATATCTAACCATTATTATTATTATTATTATTATTATTGCTACTATTATTATGTGGTTACACTATTACACTATTATTATTATTATTATTATTGTTATTATTATTATTAAGTAAAGGCCAAAGTCTTTAGGCACTGCACCCAGTGTGTCAATCACCAATGGGACCACCTTTACTGGCTTGTGCCAGTCATTATTATTATTATTATTATTATTTGGTTAAATATTATTATTATTAGTAGTAGTAGTAGTAGTAGTAGTAGTAATAGAATCAAAGAGCTACAAGAGACCACAATCAAAGCCCTCCCAGCAGATGAACATCCAAACTCCATTATTATTATTATTATTATTATTATTATTATTATTATTATTATGCATTGAAACAATTATTATTATTATTGTTAATAAAAGTAATAGAATCAAAGAGATGAAAGAGATGGCAAGGACCTCCTGGCAGATGAACATCCAACCTCTACTATTATTATTATTTGAAACACAACAAGGTGAGTCCACAGCATACAAGATCACTCTACTGACTTTTGTATTGGATCACACGTCAGACACTTCCAAAGTGTCTAGAACTGTGTGATGCATCAGCGAATAATGTGTGCAGATCCGAGTAAGGTGGCCTTTTGCAGCTTTTGCAGCTTTCAAGTGCAGGCCATGGTCTTGAGGCACTGCACCCAGTGTGCCAATCAGCACTGGGACCACCTTTTCTGGCTTGTGTTAGAGTCTTTGCAGTTTGATCTTTAAATCCTCATGTTGTGTAAGCTTTTCAAGTTGCTTCTCTTCAATCCTGCTGTCTCCTGGGATTGCAAGATCGATGATCCATACTTTTTTCACACGATCGTGAGATCAGAAGTCTTGTGCTCCATAACTCTGACAGTCTGAATTCGGAAGTCCCAGAGTAGATTGACATGTTCATTTTTCTGTAACTTTTTCAGGCATGTGAGCCCACCAGTTCTTTGATTATTGTTGTTGTTGTTCCTGCTGTTGCTTCTACTATTATTATATGGTTAACAATTGTTGTTAATAAAAGTAATAGAAGAGCTGGAAGAGACCACAAGGACCATCACGTCCAGCCCCGTTTTGCCATGCAGGAAAACACAATGAAAGCCCTTCTGGCAGATGGATATCCTGTTCTTGTTATTGTTGTTGTGGTTGTTACTGATGCTACATTTCTTGTCTTAATCAAGACCCATTTTAAGACACATTTGAGTCTGCTCTTCCCTGGATTCATCTTGATATTCCTCAAGGGCCAGCCAGGAAGGAAGAAGTTAACATGATCCATAAAGACAGGATTTTGCAGATTAGATGGAATTCGTGTCAGGAATTGCACCCGCGTCTTGGCCGGCTGATCAGATGTGGCTTAAGGCCTGAACTGATAGCATTGCTACAATGTTGGGTTTTGGGGAGGCAAGTTCCAATGCTGTTTCCAACCCGAGCTTTGCAAAATACGTACCGTGTGAACTACCAATCCCAAGTACTTTACCTACTTACTTACTTACTTAGGTGATCCCTCGTTGTCTGAGGATGATGGTCCTACAAGTTCGGTGTTCTGGGGTGCGTCCGTAGGTGACTGTGGAGCCCTATTCTTGACCTGCATCTTCTCCTGCAGCGAGGGCATCGGTTTCCAGGTGGAAGGTGGTCCCGTTCAGGGATGGCTTGACGTGCCTTCCTCTTGGCACGTTTCTCTCTTTCACCCTCCATTCATGCCTCTTCAAATTCTCTAGCATTGCTGGTCACAGCTGACCTCCAGCTGGAGCGCTCAAGGGCCAGGGCTGCCCAGTTCTCAGTGTCTATACCAGAGTTTTTAAGGTTGGCTTTGAGCCCATCTTTCAATCTCTTTTGCTGTCCACCAACATTCCGTTTTCCATTCTTGAGTTCAGAGTAGAGCAACTGCTTTGGGAGACGGTGGTCGGGCATCCAAACAATGTGGTCAGCCTGGCGGAGTTGATGGTGGAGGACCATTGCTTCAGTGCTGGTGGTCTTTGCTTCTTCCAGCACGCTGACGTTTGTCTGTCTGTCTTCCCAAGAGATTTGCAGGATTTTCCAGAGGCAACGCTGATGGAATCGTTCCAGGATTTGCATGTGACATCTGTAGACAGTCCACGTTTCGCAGGCATATAGCAGGGTTGGGAGGACAATAGCTTTATAAACAAGCACCTCGGTATCCTTACGGATGTCCTGGTCCTCAAACACTCTCTGCTTCATTTGGAAAAATGCAGCACTCGCAGAGCTCAGGCGGTATTGTATTTCAGTGTCGATGTTGACTTTGGTGGAGAGGTGGCTGCCAAGGTAGCGGAAATGGTCAACAACTTCTAATGTTACACCATTAAGCTGTATCTCTGGCATTGGAGAAGGATTGGCTGGTGACTGCTGGAAGAGGACTTTGGTTTTCTCGATGTTCAGTGAGAGGCCGAGCTTCTCGTATGCTTCTGCAAAGGTGTTTAGAGTGGCTTGTAGATCGTCTTCTGAATGCACACAGACAACGTTGTCATTAGCATACTGGAGTTCTATAACAGGTGTTGTTGTAACCTTGGTTATAGCTCCAAGAAAAATGCAGGGAACAAAATCAACCTCTGTACATGGCATTCGTTGACCTTGCAAAGGCATTCGACACAGTGAATCGCAGCGCGCTCTGGACCATCCTCCAAAAAATCGGGTGCCCTAAAAAATTTGTGAACATCCTGCGGCTCCTCCATGATGACATGATGGCAACGGTTTTGGACAGCAATGGCTCCCAAAGTGACCCATTTAAGGTGGAATCGGGTGTCAAACAGGGATGTGTTATTGCCCCAACTTTATTCTCCATCTTCATTGGTATGATACTTCACCTTGTTGATGGGAAACTTCCCATCGGAGTAGAAATCATCTATCAGACAGATGGCAAGCTATTTAACCTCAGCAGACTGAAAGCCAATCCCAAGTAGGTTTACCTAGAAGGGCCAAACCATAATTCCCTAAAAAAAACCGAACGCCCATAGATTAAGGGCTGTGATCAATCATGATGGCAGAATTTCCAAGTTTCATCTGCAATGCAAATTTCCTTGCAAGCTTCTTCTCAGAAGGAAGCATTGAGAGGGAGGGAAAGGAAGACACCGACCCCCCAAAATAATATTTCCCCCCTTTAATTAGCAATTTCTAGCATTGCAGCAAGTAAAAGCAGAAAACAGAAGGGCGTTAAGTGGGAACAGTCCAATGCTAGGAATTTGCATTTATTATTATTATTATTATTATTATTATTATTATTATTATTATTATAGTGAAACTACATTGCAAAGACAGGATTCGTGTTGACTTGATTATTGACTAGTTGATTGACTTTACCTTGAGGAAGGGACGCAAGGCACTCGATATGTGTGATGGCGTCTCTTTCTCTTAGAGCAGTGTTTCACAACCTTCCTAATGCCGTGACCCCTAAATACAGTTCCTCATGTTGCGGTGACCCCCAACCACAACATTGTTTTTATGCTACTTCATAACTGAAATTTTGCTATATGAATTATAATGTAAATATCTGATGTGCAAAATATATTTTCATTCACTTGACCAAATTTGGCACAAATGCCCAATACGCCCAATTTTGAATTCTGGTGGGGTGGGGGTTGATTTTGTCATTTGACAGTTGTCATTACTGGGATTTATAGTTCACCTACAATCAAAGAGCATTCTGAGCTCCACCAACGATGGAATTGAACGCAACTTGGCACACAGAACTCCCACGGCCAACAGAAAATACTGGAAGGGTTTGGTGGGCATTGACCTTGAGTGTTGGAGTTGTAGTTCACCTACATTCAAAGAGCACTGTGGACTCAAACAATGATGGATCTGGACCAAACTTGGCACAGATACTCAGTATGCCCAAATGTGAACACTGGTGGAGTTTGTGGGGAAATAGACTTTGACATTGGGGAGTTGTAGTTGCTGGGATTTATAGTTCACCCACAATCAAAGACCACTCTGAGCTCCACCAACCATGGAACTGAACCAAACTTGGCACACAGAACTCCCATGACCAACAGAAAATACTGGAAGGGCATTGACCTTGAATTTTGGAGTTGTAGTTCACCTACAATCAGAGAGCAGTATGGACTCAAACAGTGATGGATTTGGACAAAACTTGGCACAGATACTCAATATGCCCAAATGCGAACACTGGTAGAGTTTCAGGAAAATAGACCTTGACATTGGGGAGTTTTAGTTGCTGGGATTTATAGTTCACCTACAATCAAAGAGCATTCTGAACTCCGCCAACGTTGGAATCGAACGAAACTTGGCACACAGAACTCCCATGACCAACAGAAAATACTGTTTTCTCATGGTCTTTGGCTTTGGGATGGAATTTCGAGAGCATTCAGATGAAAGATTTGTGGTATTTAGTTTGGAATATCTTTCAATTGATTTTAACTGTGAGTTCTTTTGATAATGTTAATATTTAATTCTGTTTACGTCTTTCTAAACAGTGTAATCATACTTTTAATTGAGTCCTTCGGGAGGGATCTAGCGGGGTATAATAAACATTATTATTATTATTATTTCTCTCAAAGTATTATTATTATTATTATTTTACTGACACAAAAACATAGTATGTCACAGCAAACGAGATCTGTATGCTGGATTTCGCATCACAAAATCACAAGTCGAACACTTTCCAAGCGTCTAGGACTGTGTGATGTATTTCTGATTGCTGCGCACAGATCCAAGTCAGGTGGCCTTTTGTAATTGATAGATAATGATGATGATGGTAATTATTATTATTATTATTATTATTATTATTATTATTATTATTAGAGGGAAAGTCTATACAAGTTGTATATTGCCTTGAGAGGCATCAGCAGTGTATATTTAATGAATTTTTACCCTGCTTGAACTGCTATGGCCCAATACTATGAAATCTTGGGATTTGTAGTTTTACTAAGGGTTTGACTACTTTAATCACCATGGCTCAATGCTATGGAATACTAGGATTTATAGTTTTACTACGAGTATGTCTTCAGTGTTGGATTCACAAGGTTTGACCCCAGTTTAATTACCACGGCTAAGTGCTATGGAATGCTGTGATTTATAGTTTTACTAGAAATGCAGAATTAATACCGTTTGACTCCACTTGAACGGCTGTGGCCCAATGCTGTGGAATCCTGGGATTTATAGTTTTACTAAGAGTATTTCAGTATTGAATTCATGCGGTTTGACCTCAGTTTATAGTTTTACTAGAAATGCAGAATTAATACCGTTTGACTCCACTTGAACAGCCGTGGCCCAATGCTGTGGAATCCTGGGATTTAGAGTTTTACTAGGAGTATTTCAGTGTTGAATTCATAAGGTTTGACCCCAGTTTATAGTTTTATTAGAAATACAGAATTAATACCGTTTGACTCCACTTGAACGGCCATGGCCCAATGCTGTGGAATCCTGGGATTTATAGTTTTACTAAGAGCATGTCTTCAGTGTTGAATTCATAAGGTTTGACCCCAGTTTAATGACCACAGCTAAATGCTATGGAATGCTGTGATTTATAGTTTTACTAGAAATGCAGAATTAATACTGTTTGACTCCACTTGAACGGCCATGACCCAATGCTGTGGAATCCTGGGATTTATAGTTTTACTAAGAGTATTTCAGTGTTGGATTCATGCGGTTTGACCCCAGTTTATAGTTTTACTAGAAATGCAGAATTAATACCGTTTGACTCCACTTGAACGGCTGTGGCCTAATGCTGTGGAATCCTGGGATTTATAGTTTTACTAAGAGTATTTCAGTATTGACCTCAGTTTAATCACCATGGCTAAATTATTATTATTATTATTAATAATAATAATAATAATAATAATAATAATAATATTGTCGAAGGCTTTCATGGCTGGAATTACTAGGTTCTTGTGGGTTTTTTCGGGCTATATGGCCATGTTCTAGATGCATTTCTCCTGACGTTTCACCTGCATCTATGGCAAGCATCCTCAGAGGATGCTTGCCATAGATGCAGGCAAAACGTCAGGAGAAATGCCTCTAGAACATGGCCATATAGCCCGAAAAAACCCACAAGAACCTAATAATAATAATACTTATTTATACCCCGCCATCACTTGGAGCGGCTTACATGAGCCCAGTAGTGCATTACAACAAAATAAAATCAATGCTATGGAGTGCTAGGATTTATAGTTTTACTAAGGGCGCATTTGCACTGCAGAATGAATGCAGCTCGACTCCACTTTCATCACCGCACGGCTCAGTGCTATGCAATCACGAGTGTTGTAGTTTGCACTCCTGAGCAA
>NC_090028.1:27813826-27973826 GCF_037176765.1 Anolis sagrei
TATCTGGATGCTTTACAGTCTGGTTTTAGGCCTGGTCACGGAATGGAGACAGTTTGGTCACAGTGTGTTCCTGCTGGTTCTCTTGGATCTCTCAGCAGTTTTCGATACCATTGACCATGGTATTCTTCTGGGTCAGCTTTCTGGAATGGGTCTTGGGGGCACTCCTTCCTGGAGGATCGAACCCAGATTGTGGTGTTGGGGGGCACTTGCTGGGACTCCGGTCCTTGACATGTGGGGATCCCACAAGATTCCATTCTGTCTCCCATGCTTTTTAACATCTACATGAAACTGCTGGGTGATGTTATCTGGAGTTTTGGAGTTAGGTGCCATCTCTACTCAGTTGACACACAACTCTACTCTCTTTTCCACCTCATTCCAAGGAAGCTCTGTGGATTCTGGACCAGTGCCTTCATCCAGTGATGGACTGGATGAAGGCCAACAAACTGAGGCTTAATCCAGACAAGACAGAGGTCCTTCTAGTCAGTCGCGAGGCCAATCGAAGCATAGGGTGACAACCTGTGCTCAATGGGGGTCACACTTCCCCTGAGGACACAGGTCGCAGTCTGGATGATCTCCTGGACTCATCGCTGACACTTGAAGCTCAGGTGTCGGTGATGGCCAGGAGGGCTTTTGCACAGTTAAAACTTGAGTGCCAGCTGCGACCGTACCTCGAAAAGACTTGGCCACGGTGGTCCACACCTTAGTTACATCCAGATGGACTACTGCAATGCACTCTACATGGAGCTGCCTTTGAAGATGGCTCGGAAACTGCAGTTAGTGCAAAGGCCGTCAGCCAGATTACTAACCGGGGCTAGCTACATGGTACCTGCCATGCCCCTGCTGAAGCAGCTCCACTCGCTTCTGACAAGTTTTCGGGCCCAATTCAAAGTGCAGGTTATTACCTACATAGCCCTATACACTTCAGGTCCAACCTAACTTCATGACCACCTCTTTCTATGAACCAACGCATACCCTAAGATCTGCCAGGGAGGCTCTCCTCTCGGTCCCGCCTCTGTCTCAAGCATGGTTGGTGGGGACGAGAGAGAGGGTCTTCTCAGTGGTGGCCTCCCAGCTTTGGAAACTCCTCCCAAAAGAGATTGGGTTAACCCACACCCTCCAAGTTTTCCAGAAACACCTGAAAACATGGCTTTTTACACAAGCTTTTGACCATGTTTAGGGATTATGATCACTATAGGGATGCCCAGAGCCCAGAAAGTTGCTTTTTAATATGTGAATTACTTTTGGGTCTTGCAACTGTGCTGCAAAATAATTTATCCTCATTGCAGAATTGAAAAACGATTCATCCTTATTGCAATGCTGCAAAAGTAACTCGTTACACTGTTCGTTTTCTGTAACTGCTGAGAATGAACTAAGACAAGGATTTTGCTCCAGAGACGAATGAGAAAGCTCAAGGGTTCATTGGACAAAAAGAAAGAAAGAAAAAAGAAAAGAAATTTTGCACATTTTTCATTTTTTCCCCTTGTTTGGGAACTTCTGCATAAAACTGAGGAAGGGTTTTGTTTTGTCTTGCAAAATAGAATCGGATCTAAGTCTGCAAAATGGCTTGCATTTGCTTTCCTTCAGCAATGGATTTAATCTGTTGAAACTACAGGACTTCAGTCAACAATCATGCACAAAAAAACCCATTGCACTCAAAATACAATAGTTGATCTGTTCTTTTATTTGTTTTTCCCCTTTCCTTTCTATTTCAATGCCAATTCCTTCTCCATTCCATTCAGTTTCCTCCTTTCCTTCCCTCTTTCCTCCCCTTCCTTCCTTTCCTTCTTCTTCCTTCGTTTCTTCTTTCCTTCCTTCTTTCCTTTCTTTTTCTTCTGCAAATATGAATGAAAATGGAAGAATTCATTGGTCTTTTCATTCCTGCTCAGAAATTCAAAACCACACAGAGACTGTTAGTCATTTCAACACAATGAGACGCTTTTTATAACCGAGGACAAGAGCCCTCGTGAGCATTCCTTAGAAGGTATTCTATCAAATACCTCTGAAAAATGCCCTTTGCTAGAACCGTGGAAGAATAACCAGGGGAAAAAAATATTCAGCACACGAAAGAAGCGGTTTTGCTATTTCTTCAATGCCATCATGTTGTGCCATTATTATTATTTGGCAACCCTATAATAGAAATGAGAACTATTATGCTATGCATGGGTCTGCCTATATTATCTCTGCATTGCTCATAATTCATTCATGCCAACCTCTTGGTAATGTTTTGTTGTCTTTCCTGCTCAGGTCTCCCATGATTTTGCCATTAATTTCAACCCAGATGATGACGAGTGTGAAGGTAAGGAAGCGGTCAACAGGGAAGTTTTGTCCTATTGCTATCCAATTATGGATTGAAAGCATTAAAAGGAGAAAGGGAAGGCAAGAAGGTAGGGCACCTTTCAGAGAGACTGGTATTTATTTTTGCATGAGAGGTGAGAGAGACAGAATCGAATAGAATAGGTGAGGTAAAGAGATAGATAATAACAGATGATAAGAGATAGATAGATGGATAGAAGGATAAATGCATGAATAGATAGATAGATAGATAGATAGATAGATAGGACAGATGAGATAGATAACATGGATAGATGGATAGATAGATGAGATAGATGATAACATGGATGGATGGATGGATGCATGGATGGATAGGATAGGATAGGATAGGATAGGATAGGATAGGATAGATGAAATGGATGATAACATGGATAGATAGATAAATAGATAGATAGATAGAATAGATAGGATAGATGAGATAGATGATAACATGGATGGATGGATAGAAGGGTAGATGAGATAGATGATAATATGGATAGAAATATCGATAGATAGATAGATAGATAGATAGATAGATAGATAGATAGAGGATAGGATGGGATAAATGAGAGAAGATAACATGGATGGATGGATAGGATAGATGAGATAGATGATAACATGGATGGATGGATAGATAGAAGGGTAGATGAGATAGATGATAATATGGATAGACATATCAATAGATAGAGAGATAGATAATAGATAGAGAGATAGATAGATAGATAGATGATAGATAGGATATGATAAGATGGGATAAATGAGAGAAGATAACATGGATGGATGGATGGATAGAATAGATGAGATAGATGATAACATAGATAGATAGATAGATAGATAGATAGATAGATAGATAGATAGATAGGATAAATGAGAGATGATAACATGGATGGATGGATAGATAGATGAGATAGATGATAACATGGATAGATGGATGGATAGGATAGATGAGATAGATGATAACATAGATGGATGGATGGACAGACAGGATAAATGGATGGATAGACAGGAGGTGATAACATGGAGAGGTGGAAAGATAGATGAGATAGGTGATAACATGAATAGATGAATGAATAGATAGGATAGATGATAACATGAAAGGAGGGTGGATGGATAGATGATAGAAAGATTTATATAGACAGAGAGACAAACAGACAGATAAATAGTAGATAGAGAGAGTGAGGATAGATGATAGATGATAGACAGACACACAGACAGACAGGAATTGCCAGAGATTGCTTGCAGAGGTCCAGTCTGGCCACATTCTGCTTTTGGCTCCCTGGAGTTTAATGCCCATCCATGGACGTGCCTTGTGGCCATTCCTTCTGACCCTGTTTTGTTGCAGGATAGGTTTGTGAAGTGACTTATAGTTTTCCAGTCATGACCTTCCTGGAACCACAGAACCTTGGACAAGCAAGTGCCACAGAGGCAAGCAAAACATAGCAGAGCCCATTCACAGCAAACACATTTTAGTCAGTTAATCAGTTTGTCAGCACAGTACAACGGCAATGCCTGACCTCACAGGATCAGTTTTTCATCCAAAAATATCAGGAGGCTTTAATCTTAACCGTTGCACTATATACACCTTTGCAATCTGGTTACGCAGACCCACAATCAGTTTTGTACTTACAAATGATCCTCAGAGAGTCACACACGACAGGATTCACACAGGAAGAGAGATATTGAGCATTTCCTCTCCCTTTTATAATTTGTCATCAGTAAGGGACAAATGACTGATTAACTCCTAGTCATAAACCTTCCATGATTATGACTCAGCCATTGTTACGTGCCTCTTAGGTATTTCATCCTGGCTTTCTCAGTCTTTCCCCAGGAGTGATCACATGTCCATTAAAAGTGTATTTTTGACATAGATTCAATTCTAAGGCATTTCTATCGAACACGTTGCCCTTCCTTTCTCCTCCTTAGGCATCCAAGGTGTGGTGGAGTCCTACCAGAACTGCTTGCCCAAGATCCAGCTCTACGGCCCCACCAATGTGGCCCCCATCATCTCCAAAGTGGCCCAAGTGGCTGCTGAGGAGGAGAAGACCAAGGAGGCCTCGGTAAGTGAGCCAACAATCTTGCAGGATGGCCCAACAAAGGGATCAAATCTGGGGGCTTCTATGTTGGGGGAGGGTTCTGCATCTGCTGCATGTTTTAGATCAATCATGAGCCAACTTTGGCCCTCCAGGTGCTTTGGGCTTCAACTCTCACAATTCCTAACAGCCTACCAGAGTGTTTCTTAACCTTCCTAATGCCGTGACCCCTTAATACAGTTCCTTACGTTGTGGTGATCCCAACCATAACATTATTTTCGTTGCTGTAATTTTACTACTATTATGAATCATAATGTAAATATCTGATATTCAGAATATATTTTCATTCACTGGACCAAATTTGGCACAAATGCCCAATATGCCCAAATTTGAATACTGGTGCAGTTTGGAGGAGGTTATTGATTTTGTCATTTGGGAGTTGTAGTTCCTGGGATTTATAGTTCACCTACAATCAAAGAGCATTCTGAATTCCACCAACAATGAAATTGAACCAAACTTCGCACACAGAACTCCTATGACCAGCAGAAATACTGGAAGGGTTTGTTGGGCATTGACCTTGAGTTTTGGAGTTGTAGTTCACCTACATCCAAAGAGCACTGTGGACTCAAACAATGATAGATCTGGACTAAACTTGGCATGGCTACCCAATGGGAACACTGGTGGAGTTTGGGGAAAATAGACCTTGACATGTGGGAGTTCTAGTTGCTGGGATTTATAGTTCACCTTCAATCAAAGAGCATTCTAAACCCCACTGATAGAATTGGGCCAAACTTCCCACACAGAACCCCCATGACCAACAGAAAATACTGGAAGGGTTTGGTTGCGTTTTGGAGTTGTAGTTCACCTACATCCAGGTAGAGCAATGCAGACTCAAACGATGATGGATCTGGACCAAACTTGGCACAAATACTCAATAGGCCCAAATGTGAACACTGGTGGAGTTTGGGGGAAATAGACTTTGACATTTGGGAATTGTAGTTGTTGGGATTTATAGTTCATCTACAATCAAAGAGCAATCAAAGACCTCTCTGACACCCCCTCACGATCCCTCCCGGGTTTCCGATCCCCAAGCTAAGAATCGCTGGCCTATCTGCTGTTAGGAATTGTGTGAGTTGAAATCCAAAACACCTGAAGGGCCAAAGTTGGTTCGTGCCTGCTTTAGATGCATCTCCACTGGAGAAGGAATGCAGTTTGACACTACTTTACCTGCCATTGAATCCTAGCTACAAGAAAGGCGTCCATCCTAAACTCAAAAGTTTCTGGCAACTGATTTGGCACAAAAAGAACAGCAAAAATACCAAAAGGAAATGGACACTTTAAATTTAAAATTGGGGCAAAATTGGGGCAAAGAGGGCACAAAAGGGTCTGGTTTTAATTAATTTAATTAATCCAGTTTTGGGAGGAATGTGGCGTTTCAAGGCCGGAAAACCAAGTCTCTCTCTTCCCCCCACCCTACCACCCCTTCCCGTGCCCCTTGCCAGCTTGGGCATGTAAGGACGCATTAGCGGCTGTCACTAATTGATAGCTCAGCAGCAAAGCTTTCAGGCGGCTAACAAGCAAAGTGCTGACAAGGTCCCCGAAGGAGGAGAGAAAGCCGGGATTGTCCCTCATTGCGTCCCTGAGTCCTTGGCCAATGTAAATAATGGAGGAGAACCCAACCGTAAGCACCCTTCGCCCATCTGGGATGTTTCGGCATCAGCGAAGGGATCTTCTATGCTGTAGTTTTCATGCAGTTTGATCCCACTTTAACTACTATAGGATCCCAGGAGCTGTGGTTTAATGAGACCCCAGCACTTTTTCCAGGGAGAGAAGGTGAAAGACCTTGCAAAACAATAACTTGCACAGTTCTGTAGTAGTGAGGTCCTGGCTAATGTTCACGGCTTCTGGGATGCCGAGCCCAAAACATTCAAGACCAATGATGGAGCTCCTGGCCTACGTTCAGGGATTATAGGATATGAAGTCCAAAACATTCAGAACCTAAGATGGAGATCCTGGCCAATGTTCAGGGATTATGGGATATGGAGTCCAAAACATTCAAAGGAACAATGATGGAGATCCTGACCAATGTTCAGGGATTGTGGGATATAGAGTCTAAAACATTCAGAGGACCAAAGAGGGAGATACTGATTGATGTTATGGGAGTATGGGATATGGAGTCCAAAACATTCAGAACCAATGATGGGTATCCTGGCCAATGTCCAGGGATTATGGGATATGAATTCCAAAACATTCAGAACCAAAGATGGAGATCCTGGCCAATGTTCAGGGATTAGGGGATATGGAGTCCAAAACATTCAGAGGGCCAAAGATGGAGATCTTGGCAAATGTTTAGGGATTATGGGATATGAAGTCCAAAACATTCAGAACCAAAGATGGAGATCCTGGTCATTGCTCAGGGATTATGGGATATGAAGTTCAAAACATTCAGAATCAAAGATGGAGATCCTGGCCAATGTTCAGGGATTATGGGATATGGAGTCCAAAACATTCAGAGGAACAATAATGGAGATCCTGGCCAATGTTCAGGGATTATGGGATATGAAGTCCAAAACATTCAGAGGACCAAAGATGGAGATCCTGACTGATGTTATGGGATTATGGGATATGGAGTCCAAAACATTCAGAGGACCAAAGATGGAGATCCTGACTGATGTTATGGGATTATGGGATATGAAGTCCAAAACATTCAGAGGACCAAAGTTGCAGATCCTGACTGATGTTACGGGATTATGGGATATGGAGTCCAAAACATTTAGAGGACTAATTATGGAGATCCTGGCTAATATTCAAGGATTAGGGGATATGGAGTCCAAAACATTCAGAACCAATGATGGAGATATTGGCCTGTGTTCAGGGATTCTGAGATATGTAGTCCAGGCATCTCCCTCTCTGTCTTTCTTGCAGCAATATTTCATTCTTCTGATCCTGACGGACGGCGTGGTGACCGACATGGCTGACACGCGAGAGGCCATTGTCCGAGCCTCCTACTTGCCCATGTCCATCATCATCGTCGGGGTGGGCAATGCCGATTTCACAGACATGCAGATTCTGGACGGGGACGATGGGGTCTTGCGGTCTCCCAAAGGGGAGCCCGTCCTGCGTGACATTGTGCAGTTCGTCCCCTTCCGCGATTTCAAAAACGTAAGTCGAGCAGAAACACACAATATATGGCAAAAGTGCAGCTGCACTGTGGAAGTGGGTGAAGTTCAACCATGGGAGTTGTAGTTTTACGAGGTTCCAAACCTTCTCTGCCAAAGGGTGCATCTACACTAAGGAATGAATTAAGTTCGACACCACGGGATCCTGGGAATTATAGTTTTGTAAGAATCTTTTCTGCCCAAGGATACAAACTACAACTCCCAAGATTCCATAGCAGTAAAAAGTTGTACCAAACTACATTAACCGTGCCATGCTGGCTCGCGAATTTCCAAAACACTGTATTTTTTACAACTGAACTTTTAGTTAATCAATGCTGGGAATCTTTTGGGGATTTTAAATTCCATCGGTTTTCTTTGGGGATTACAAATCCCTTGTGGAATTTATGGGTGTCCTTTGGGATAACAGAGCCCATGCAAGATGGAATGGAGTTTAGGGCAAGAGACCAACCCGCTGCGGATGTTTCCCCGCTTCTTTGAGCCTTGCACGCTCTCAGGCAGGCGCATAGGCACACCACACACCGGAGAGGAAAATCCATAGTTGGGTATTTCTGGCAGCCAAGGCGGCCATTGATGAGGCTTAATTGGCTTTGACTGTCAGTAATGTTGGCCTCTGGAGACAAGCTGTCGAGACTCAGTTAACCCTTTGGATCTGAGCATCAGGAGAAGCACAAAAGGCCAGGCAGGAGGAGAGAGGGAACGAGAAAATCCCCAGCAAGAAAAAAAAGGACAAAGACATCTCCTTGCTCTGGTTGCATCTTGGTGAATTTTCGAAGCAGAAAGGGAAGACTCAAAGGAATCGGGTTTTTTGGTTCAATTTGGGAGCAAAGCTTTATTTTACCCAGTTCTGGGACGTTTTCAGCAAGTGATATTGATTGGCGGTCTCTCCTCCAAGTCTTTACTAGGGAGGACCCTGCTTACCTTCCACAATCATAAAGAATCGGGTGTGTTTAAGTAGGACAGTGTTCCTCAAGCTTCCAAACGCTGCGACCCCTTAATACAGTTCCTCATGTTGTGGCGACCCCTAACCTTATCATTATTTTAGTTGCTACCTCATAATGTAATGTAAATATCTGATATGCAAAATGTATTTTCATTCACTGGACCAAATTTGGCACAAATACCTGATATGCCCAAATTTGAATAATGGTGGGGCTGGTTGGGGGATTGATTTTGAGTTGATTTGGGAGTTGTAGTTGCTGGGATTTATAGTTCACCTAAAATCAAAGAGAATTCCGAACTCCACCAACATTGGAATTGAACCAAACTTGACACACAGAACTCCCATGACCAGCAGAAAATACTGGAAGGGTTTGGTTGACATTGACTGTGACTTTTGGAGTTGTAGTTCACTTACATCCAGAGAGCACTGTGGACTCAAACAATGATGGATCTGGACCACACTTACTCAAAATGCCCAAATGTGAACACTTCTGGAGTTTGGGGGGAAATTGACATGTGTCAAGCCTTATCAATAGTTGTTGGGATTTCTAGTTCACCTACAATCCAAGAGCATTCTGAACCACACCAATAACAGAATTGGGCCATACTTCCCACATAGAACCCCCATGCCTCGAAGGAACTCACAGGTGCGAGCCTCTCTCCAGCCTCGCACACTCTCCCTCACCCATACATGCACGCCTGCTCGCCCCTCCCCGTTTGGAGTCTCAGAAACAGCCCTCCCCTTAGCTGAGAGGCCAGCCAATCACAGCGGAGGAGGGCTTTTGGTGGGAGGATTCACCCTCTATTTCCAGTAAGGAAGAGAAGGACAGGCGGAGAGATCTTCAGCCTTGTCCACCAAAGGGGTTCCCAAGACCATCAGAAATATGTGTTTTTTGATGGTCTCTGGTGACCCCTCTGAAACCCTCACAACCCCCTCAGGTTGAGAAGCACTAATGTAGGGTATTTAGGTCTCTGCTTGCACCTTGGATAACCCATTTACAGTCTTAACTAAAGCCCACTAAACAGAAAGCATTAATCATACAAAAGCAAGGGAAGGTAGCAGTTGTTGTCCTGAAAACTAGCTCCCCTCCTAGTTTTAACCAGTGCTGGTTTGCTTAGCTTCCAAAGTAAGATGGGATCTGGTGCCTTATTATTTGCATCTCTACTTGGACCTTGGATAGCTCCTTTGTAGTTTTGATTAAAGCTCATTGAACACTGACCATGAGCCATAGCAAGCCAGGGGATGCTGAGAGTTGTTGTCCTCAAAACCAGCTTCCATGCATGTCTTAACCAAGGCTGACCCTACTGAGAGTGATATCACTTATGACTTGTGAGTGGTTTCCTACCCAGGTACTGACCATATTGGACTCTGCTTTGCTTCCAAGACAAGATGGTATCCAGTGCCTTGAAGTGATTATTTACATCTCTACTTGCCTTTAAATAGCTCCTTCATAGCCTTGAATAAAGCCCATGAAACAGATGTAAATAACTTCAAGGCACCATTAACCATACCAAGCCAGGGGATGCTGGGTGCTGTTGTCACTAAAAGCAGCACTTTCCCAAGCCTTAACCATGTTTGACTCTACTTCACTTCCAAGATGAATTTGGTTCCAGTGCCTTGAAGTTATTTACATATTTACATATCATAATAATAATAATAATAATAATAATAATAATAATAATAACAACAACAACAAAACTTGCCCTTGGATAGCTCCTTTGTAGTCTTAACTAAAGCCCAATAAAACAGGCACCATTAACCATATCAAGCCAGGGGATGCTGGGTGTTGTTGTCACTAAAGCCAGCACTTTCCCAAGCCTTAACCATGTTTGACTCTGCTTTGCTTCCAAGATGAGATTGGTTCCAGTGCCTTGAAGTTATTTACATCTTTACATATAAATATAATAATAATAATAATAATAATAATAACAACAACAACAACTTACTCTTGGATAGCTCCTTTGTAGTCTTAACTAAAGCCCATTAAACAGGCACCATTAATCATACCAAGCCAGGGGATGCTGGGTGTTGTTGTCCCTCAAATCCAGCACTTCTCCAAGCCTTAACCATGTCTCATCTTACTTTGCTTCCAAAATGATATGGGATCCGGCACTTTGTTATTAACGTCTCTTGTTGCTCTTGGATCACTCCTTTGTGGTCATGACTCCTGCCCCTTAATGCACTCTGAAACCACCAGGGGATGTTGGGAGTTCTTCTCCAGGGGCTTAAGACCCCAATTAACCCCCTTTCCCTCCCCTATTTTTTGCCTCCCAGGCCTCTCCGACAGCGCTGGCCAAATGCGTCCTGGCTGAGGTGCCCAAGCAAGTGGTGGAGTATTACAGCTACAAGGCCTTGCCACCCCGCAGCCACAAAGGAGGAGGCAGCACCCCGGATTCCACCCTGAACTCGCCCCAGTGACCAGGGAGGGTCCGGCTCATTTTGGGACCCTCCTCCACCGCTGCTGTGTTGTCTGTCCTCCCGTCATCTGCCAACTCATGATCCCCAGTGAAGTGACCAGAGGGAAACAGAGTGCCATACACTGCCGGACGTGCAAGACGATGAAGCATTAGCTTCCTGAATTACCAGAGGAGGCCAGGAGCAAAGGGTTGGCTGCCCTTGGTGGACCTCAAGATCTTTTGGAAGTGTCTCCCAAGTGAAGCAAAGTGTCGCACTTCAAAACACACACCACACATGAGGGGAAATTGCAAAAAGGGATGCTGGGAGGAGGATTTAAAGCCTAAACGGAAGAAACCCAAGGGTTTCTTGGCTCTCTTGGTCTGGAGGACAGTGATCACAAGTAGAGAGAAGGAGAAGAATACAGAGAAGGAGGAGAATAATTCTCATGTTCACACGTACCTATGTGGTATTTACTCTCTAGCCACCCAAGGGACTACCTTTCCTGAAGTTTGCCATTTATTTAATTGTACTGTAGACTGGAGTATATGGCGCTTGGGGGTCTCTTTCATCCATCTACACCCAAACACAAATAGCCACAAATGGGACCACCTTCCCTGCAGTTTGCCATTTATTTACTTGTACTGTGGGTTGGACTAGATGGCCCTTGGGGGTCCCATTCATCCATCTACACACAAATACACATAGCAGCCACAAATGGGACTACCTGCCCTGAAGTTTGTCATTTCTTTAATTGTTCTGTGGATCCTGCCCAAGCTGTGGGTTGAACTAGATGGCCCTTGGGGGTCCCACCCATGTAGCCATACTTGCACTTGGCAAGAATCCTCTACCTATCACAGGGGCAACTCTCCCTGCAGTTTGCCCATTCAGTTCTTCAACTGCACTGTCGATCCAGTACAGGATGGACTAGATTGCACTTGGGGGGGGGGGGGTGTCCCATCCATACACAAACACACATAACAAGAATAATCCAGCTATCAAAGGAACTACCTTGCAGTTTCCCCACCCCTTTCTTCCATTGCACCGCGGAGGCATTAAGGGATGGACTAGATGGCCCTTGGGGATCCCACCCATCCATGAATTTACCTGCTACTTTATTTATATTCCCAAAGCTTATAAAGTAGATCTCTACAACTTTTATGATGTGGTGCCAAGAGAACCTATACCCAAAGGAATGTGGAGAACAGGGAAGTAATGAGCACACAAACATATACATGTATTATGCTACACACACAAACCCAGCTCCCTGCTTTGTGCTACAGTTCTCAGTAGGTTTTGCCTGGAGTGGGAGTTTTGCTGCCTGGGCTTCTGTTGCAGAGGAGAGGGCAACCCTCAGGACTTCTCCATGGCTGTGCAAACTCTCCAGGCGGCTGGATGGACCTTCCCATCACTCCTCCTTGCCCCTTTCAAATGGGGAGAAGCATCCTTTCCTTTAGTAGAATCACCATCCTCCTTTCACCCCCATGAAATCACCTGGGGAGCCATGGCATTGTCTGCACGTGAGGAATGGATGCCAGGTCCGGACAGTGAGTTTGGAGGGTTCTCGGTTGCGTTGTTGCCCTTCTCCCCTCCTTGTCCAGCTCTGACTATTCTCTCCAATGTGGTCCACGGTCGTCTTTTGGTGTCGTCGTCCGCCTTCGGTTTGCATGACCAACCTCTTGTTCTTGATGTACAAAAGGGGAGACGCCAAATAAAAGGAGATGTTCAATTTCCATGGGCTCTGGACCTTTTTGATCAGGGAGAGGTCGACTCACAGAGCCGGCAGGGTTTGGGTTGGCATCTTATAAGTATCCATATATATATGGAGCACTGTGTAGAACAGGTATGGGTATACCCAGGCCTGGGGGCTGAATGCAGATCCTTGGGCTCTTTTCTCAGCCCCTCCTCTCACACCATCCTATCCTATCCCTTCCTTCCCTCCTTCTCTCTTTCCTTCCTTCCCTCCCTCCTTCCCTCCCTCTTTCTCCTTTTCTCCCTCTTTGCTTCCCTTCCTTCCCTCCCTCCCCCCTCCATTCCCTTCCATCCTTCCTTCCATCCTTCCATTCCACCCTTTCATTCATCCTTCCCTCCCTTTTGCCTTCCTTCTCTTTCCTTCCCTCCCTTCCTCTTTCTCCTTCCCTCCGTCCTTTCCACCCTTCCTTCCTTCCCTCTTTCCTTCCTCCTTCCATCTCTCCTTCCTTCCCTTCTTCCCTTCCTTACCTCCCTCTTTGTCCCTCCCTCCTTTACCTCGTTTGTTCTCCCTCCTTCCCTTCCACCCTTCCTTTCCTCTTTTCTTCCTCCTTCCCTCATTTCTTCCTTCCCTCCCTCCCTCCATTCCCTTCCACCCTTCCTTCCTTCCCTCCTTCCCATTCCACCCTTTCGTCCCTCCTTCCTTCCCTTTCTCTTTCTCCCTCCCTCCTTTCTTCCCTTTCACCCTTCCTTCCTTCCCCCCCTCCTTCCCCCTCTCTCTCTTTCCCCTTCCTTCCTTCCTTCCCCTTTCACCCTTTCGTCCCTCCTTCCTTATCTCCCTCTTTCTCCCTCCCTCCTTCCCCTCCCTTCCTTCCTTCCTTCCTTCCCTCCCTCATTCCCTTTTCACCCCTCCCTCCCTCCCTCCATTCCCTTCCACTTTTCCTTCTTTCCCTCCCTTTTGTCTTTCCTTCCTTCTTCTTTTCCTTCCTCCTTCCCTCCCTCCCTTTCTTATCCCCCTCTTTCTCCCTTCCTTCTTCCCTTCCACCCTTTCGTCCTTCATACCCTCTTTCCCCTTCCTTCCTTCCTCCTTCCTTCCTTCCTTCCTTCCTTCCTTCCTTCCTTCCGTCTTCTCTTCCTCCCTCCTCTCCCTCCTCCTTTCCTCCTGGGGGAAGTTTACCTGGGAGAAGAGAAGGTAGAGAGGGAACATGTGAACCATGTTTCAAGATTGAGGAGGAGGAGTGGGGTTGGGGTGGGTGGGGCTGATTTTCTACTGCTTTAGAGACCATGGATTCAAATGGCAGGGAAAGAGATTTGACTGAAAAAATTAGGAAGAACTTCCTGAGAGTAAGAGCTGTTGGAGCGAGGCATACGCTGCCTTGGAGTGTGGTGGAGTCTCCTTCTCTGGTAACATTTCCGCAGAGGCTGTCTATCATTGTGCCTTCCTGCATGGCAGGGGGTTGGACTGGATGGCCCTTGGGGGTCGCTTCCAGCTCTAGGATTCTAGATCAGGATTAGGGAATACGGGGTCTAATTGATACACTTTTCTCTCCCATCTACCATCTCATCCTGACCAAGGCCAACCCTTTTGGGATCCAAATGTGTCCGTCTTTCCTTCACTTTCTGCCTCAAAAGAGAAGAGGAAGGGAAGGGCAGGGAGTGGGCTTGGGGAGAATGCAGACCCCAAGTAAGAAAGTTTGCCCATGCCTGGTATAGAATGATCGCAGCCAGAACAAGCTTGCAAGAAGCAGAGCTGTGCATGGATGTGGCAAATGCTCCATATACCCATGAGTATTATTCAGCTATGCATTTGGTTGCACAATAGCTGCCATGGTTTAGGCCCCCAAAGTTGTGGTTCAACACCTAACTTAACCTTGCAATGCAGTTTCCATCAACATTCGGCTTGGGTAGAATATATTAAACCATAGGTTTGCGCATTCAATGGCGGTAGGTAGGCCGCCTGCTTTGGACCGGCATCTATCTGTGCCAATTAAAGATGAAAAGCCGAAGCCTGGCAAAAGGGGCATCTATTCCAGGAAAGAATGTGCTAAAAAGAAATCCCGCCAGCAACCCATGGGCAGCCGCCTTCTGATCTACCTTTTTTTGCCTTTCACCAAAGCAGACAAAAGAGCCGTTTGCAATAGACGGGGCGCTTTAGAAGACTCTATTCAGAGGAGGTTCTCGCTTCATTGGCAGGATGGGATTTATGTCAAATTTTGCAAAAGTTTGCCCACACTTTCATCTCACTAGAGTTGCAGCTTGTGACGCCACCAGAACATGTGCAAAAATGATCGGCACATTACAATACCAAAAGGTATCTGTTCCACGTCCATGACATTTCCTTTGCGAAAATAAAGGTCATCCAATCCAATCCCTTTCTTCTAGGCAGGGAGATACGATTCAAGCCCTCTTGACAGATGGCCATCCAGCTTAGAAACTTCCAGAATAGGGAACTCCACTACCAACCATTCTGTTTTGAATGTTTCCATCTTTGAAATTCATAGAATTTTAAATGCAGTATAATAATAATATATTATAATTATATATGTATATTACATGTAATATTACTAATAATATGACGATATAGCTGTATGGTGCAATATAGCAATGTTTAATGCTGATATTGTACTATGCAGATACTATAATATATTGTATGTAATATATACCTTGTAAGCCGCTCTGCGTCCCCTTCGGGGTGAGAAGGGCAGCATAGAAATGTCGTAAATAAATAAATAAATAAATAAATAAATAAAATCCTACCACTCCACACATCCCTATTTTCCCCTACCATTTTACCCTTGTGTGCTTCCCTCCCTTGTAGAGATTTCCCTATTTTTCCCTTTCTTTCCCATCCAACTCCCCCTTCCCACAACCCATCCCATCCCCAAACCCACTCCCCTATTTTATGTCTGTAGAATTAGAAAATTTATTTAAAAATTCATAGAAGATATCCCCAAAGGCCATCCAGTCCAACCCTCTGTTGCCATCTAGGAAGACACCATCAAAGCCCTCCCGACAGATGCCCATCCAGCCTCTGCTTAGAAATTCCCAAAGATGGAAACACAACCGTACTTTGAAGCAGTTCAACCCACTCTTGAACACTGTTTACAATCAGAAATTTACTCCGAATATTCAGGTGGAATCTCTTTTCCGGAAATTTCAAACCATGGCTCCATTTTGTCCTAGTCTTTGCAGAAAATTATTCTTATTCTTTGATACATAACAAGATTAGTACACAGCAAACAAGATCACTCTGCCGGCATTTGTATTTGATCACACGTCGGACACTTCCCAAGCGTCTAGGACTGTTTGATGTATCGGAGAAAAATGTGTGCAGATACGAGTCGGGTGGCCTTTTGCAGCTGACAGATGGTGTTTTTGCCAGCGCCGATTGTTTTTAAGTGCAGGCCAAGGTCTTGTGGCATTGCACCCAGTGTGTCGATCACCACTGGGACCACCTTGACAGGCTTGTGCTAGAGTTTTTGCAGTTCTATCCTTAAATCCTCATATCGTATCAGCTTTTCTAGTTGCTTCTCATCAATTTAGCTGTTGCCTTAGATTGCAACACTGATGGTCCATCCTTTGTTCTTTTCCACGATTGTGAGGTCAGGAGTCTTGTGCTCCTAAACTGAATCCGAAAGTCCCAGAATAGTTTGACATTTTTATTTTCCATAAACTTTTCAGGCTTGTGATCCCACCATTTTTTTTGTCGCAGACAGATAGCATTTGTGGCACAAGTTCCAGTGGATCATCTGAGCAACAGTATTATGCCTCTGCTTATAGTCCATCTGCACAAACTTCTTGCAACAGCTGAGTATGTAATGATGGTGATAATTATTATTATTGTTATCTCGACTTATGACATTAAAAACAATGCATTTTTTAAAAAAACAACAACATGCAAATATTGAAATGGATTCAAACATGCAAATAAATCAAAATCACTTAAATAAAGTCATTGCCTCCTTCAATATGACTTTGCATCTTTGCACATTAATGCGCAATGCAGCAACGTTTCAAGTTTTAAACTGATTTCTTTTTAGCATTGTTGGCCACTTTAAGTCTCTTTTGTGAGAAGGAAATGGGATGATAATGATGATTATGATGTATGGCGCTGGTGATGCAGCAAGTTAAACCACTGACCTGCTGGACTTACTGACGGAAAAGTTGGCGGTTCAAATCCGGGGAGCAGGGTGAGCTCCTGCTGATAGCCCCAGCTTCTGCCAACCTAGCAGTTTTAAAACATGCACATGTGAGTAGATCAATAGGCACCGCTTCTGCAGGAAAGGAGGCATCTATGGACAATGCCAGCTCTTCAGCTTAGACATGGAGATGAGCAACACCCCCCGGTGTCAGACACGACTGGACTTAATGTCAAGGGGAAACCTTTACCTTTACATATGCAATTGTCACCCTATGCCCTGCTTTTGCAACCTTGAACTGAACGCACCACAATGATGGCTTGAATCAGGACACATGTGCACCCCTCAGATAACTATAGAATTTCGGAAAGGTGATTCATGCCTATGATAAATCCATTCAAGCCGAGAGCATTTCTGCTGTCAGAGGCCCTTAGCTAGTCTCAGATAAAATGTAAAGTGAATGGAGATCTCCATATGGAGATGTGTCTCTTAATGGCAAGGCGTTTTGCACAAGCCATGCCCTTGCAGATGGGATTTTTCATGGCCTTCCCACCAGACGCCACCAATGTTGGTTTTCATTCGCGGAGACCTTCACCGGGCATCAAAGAATGCCTTTTGATTTGCCCTGATTGCTTCATTCCTCCCTATTATCCCCTCCATCTCTTTTGATAAAGTTCTCCGGTGAATGTTGCACCCATTACAGTCTAATCCAATCACAGTTTCAGCCTGATTAAAAGGCCGTCTGTTCCACAACCCTTGTGCCAAATCAGGGGCGCATTAATGCTCCAAAGGGAACTCTGAATGGCACCTAAAGAGAGGCATCATCAAGGCCTTTGGTGCCTCATCATAACAGAATACCTTTTGGAAAAGACAAAGGTGCCTCTCTGCAAAAGAGAAAGTTTTGTACCATACCTGTTTGAATGGTTTCTTTTAGGACTCATTACATTCAGCTAGATACCCAAAAGATCTCATGTGATTGTGGAACCCAACTCATTTAAAGTGGAATCAGGTGTCAAACAGGGATGTGTTATTGCCCCAACTTTATTCTCCATCTTCATCGCTATGATACTTCATCTTGGAAAGCTTCCCACCCGAGTGGAAATCATCTATCGGACAGACGGCAAACTGTTTAACCTCAGCAGACTGAAAGCCAAAACCAAGGTTACAACAACATCTGGTATAGAACTCCAGTATGCCGATGACAACATCATCTGTGCGCATTCAGAAGAAGATCTACAAGCCACTCTAAACACCTTTCAGAAGCATACGAGAAGCTCGGCCTCTCATTGAACATCGAGAAAACCAAAGTGCTCTTCCAGCAGTCAGCAGCCAATCCCTCTCCAAGAAATACAGCTTAATGGTGTAACATTAGAAAATGTTGACCATTTCCACTCCCTTGGCAGCCACCTCTCCACCAAAGGGACATCGACACCGAAATACAACATTGCCTGAGGTCTGCGAGTGCAGCATTTTTCCAAATGAAGCAGAGAGTGTATTGTCGAAGCAGAGAGTGTTTGAGGACTGGGACATCCATAGGGATACCAAGGGGCTTGTTTATAAAGCTATTGTCCTCCCAACCCTGCTATACGCCTGCGAGACGTGGTCTGTCTACAGACGTCACATGCAACTCCAGAGAAGTTTGGGGGACATTGACCTTGATTTACGGGAGTTATAGTTCACCTGCATCCAGAGAAGTTTGGGGGACATTGACCTTGATTTACGGGAGTTGTAGTTCACTTACATCCAGAGAAGTTTGGGGGACATTGACCTTGATTTACGGGAGTTGTAGTTCACTTACATCCAGAGAAGTTTGGGGGACATTGACCTTGATTCACGGGAGTTGTAGTTCACCTGCATCCAGAGAAACAGTGACCCCCCACAGACAGTGGATTGGGACCAAACTTGGCACAGAGAAGCCCCATGAGCAACCAAACATACTGCAGGGGTTTGTGGAAATGGACCTTGATTTTGGGAGTTGTAGTTCACCTGCATCCAGCAATACTGTGATCCCCACCGACATTGAATTGGAACAAACTTGCCACAGAGAAGCCCCATGAGCAACTAGTATAGTATTGGGGGGAGTGGAAGTCCAAGACACCTGGAGGGAGGGCCCAAGTTTGCCCATGCCTGATTGAGACTCAAGTCCAATACTGGTATAGCTTCGTCTTTGATGCATCTTCTCAATATCCCATTTTCCTTGCTTTCCATCTAAACTGATCGATATATATATTTTCTCTGTCTATAGAATATCTTATCGTATTTTCCTCTTTGTTCTCAATGTTCTCCTGTCACCAATCCTATATAAAATGAAATATTGGCATCAAAGGAAGGGGGGAAAGGGGGCAGGATTTGACCCCCTCCGCCCACAACCCAAAAAAGATGAGCTTTCGCTCCGAATCCGCTCCATTCAACGGCGACAAAATGATGATTATTTCTGACGGTTGGGATAATTGCTCAAATTGCTCTGACAATAACTGGGGCTTGAAGGGAGAGGCATTCATGCTGACAGCAGTAAGGCTGGATGGCGGAGCACCTGCGGAGCCAAAGAGAAAGGCGCTGCGCATGGATGCATGCGCCCATGCATGCTCTTCCACATCTTTGTTCATGAGCTGGGCAGCGGGATAGAAGGCACACGGATCATAATTACAGATGGGGCCAAATCAGGAAGGAGAGCGAATACCCCAAAGGACAGGATCAAAGTCCATAGATGTTTGCCCACATCTATGGCAGGCATCCTCAGAGGTTGAGGGGTCTGTTGGAAACTAGGCAAGTGGGGCTTATAGATCTGTGGAATGATGTCCAGGGTGGGAGAAAGAACTCGTGTACTGCTTGAGGCAGGTGTGAATGTTGCCATTGGCCACCTTGATTAGCATTCAATGGCCTTGCAGCTTCAAAGCCTGGCTGGTTGCTGCCTGGGGGCTTCACATGGAGGCATGCGCACATCTTTGCTAATGAGCTGGGCGACAGGATAGAAAACAAATGGATCATAGTTGCAGATGGGGCCAAATCAGGAAGAAGAGCAAATATTTATTTACAACATTTTTATCCCGCCCATTTCAGCCCAAAGGCGACTCAGGGCAGCGTACAGATCGGCAACAATTAGATGCCATATAGAAATACATATCTCAATCAAAACAATTAAAAGACACCATAAATACATATCTATATCAATAAAAATGTAATGTTCGTTTGTGGAATTAACAGAAATCAAAAACCACTGGACGAATTGACACCACATTTGGACACAAGACACTTCACAACCCAATGTATGTCCTTCACTCAAAAGAATTGATTTTGTCATTTGGGAGTTGTAGTTGCTGGGATTTATAGTTCACCTACAATCAAAGAGCATTCTGAATTCCACCAATGACTGAATTGAATCAAACTTGGCACACAGAACTCCTATGACCAATAGAAATACTGGAAGGGTTTGGTGGGCATTGACCTTGAGTTTGGGAGTTGTAGTTCACCGACATCCAGAGATCACGGTGGACTCAAACAATGATGGATCTGAACTAAACTCTACAAGAATACTCAATATGCCCAAATGTGAACACTGGTGAAGTTTGGGGAAGATAGAATCTTGACATTTGGGAGTTGTAGTTGCCGGTATTTATAGTTCACCTACAATCACAGAGCATTCTGAACCCCACCAATGATGGAATTGGGTCAAACTTGGCACACAGAACCCCCTCTGAGTCGCCCCAGGGCTGAGAAGAGCGGTATACAAATATAGTAAATAATAAATAAATAAATAAATAAATAAATAATACTATTTGCTTGAAGCCCTGACTTTATAATTGATGGCAGCTCAAAGTCCCAACTCTGCAATTGCCAGCAGTGGGTCCGACTAGATGACCTTTTGGGCCTCTTCCAATTCTAGAATCAGATTTGCTCAAAGTCCCGACTCTGCCATTGCTGGCAGTGGATCTGACTAGATGACCTTTTGGGCCTCTTCCAATTCTATAATTTTATTATCTTCAAGTCCTGAGCCTATAATTGCTGGCATTGGGTCTCACTAGATGATCTTTTGGGCCCCTTCCTATTTCAAAAATTCCTATTTTAAAACTTTAAAAATTTTATCGGTTTTATTTTTTATGTTATTTATGCTAAATGTTTAAATTGTTCTTTGTTTTGTAGGCATCAAATTGTGCTGTTTGTAAACCGCCCTGAGTTGCCTTTGGGCTGAGAAAGGCGGTATATAAATATGGTTAATAAATAATAATAAATACACTCAAAAGTCCTGGTTCTGCACTCACTGGCAGTGTATTTTGAAATGGTCATATGACTGATCAAATAAATAAATAAATATTATTATTATTATTATTATCATCATCATCATCATTATCACTCACTGGCAGTGGGTCTGACTAGATGGCCTTTAGGGGCACCTTCCAATTTTATAACTCTTTTTCCTCAAAGTCCCAACTTTACAATTGCTGGCAGTGGGTCCGACTAGATGACCTTTTGGGCCTCTTCCAATTCTATAATCAGATTTGCTCAAAGTCCCGACTCTGCAATTTCTGGCATTGGGTCTGCCTAGATGATCTTCTGGGATCCTTCCTATTTTAAAACTTTTTATACTCAAAAGTCCTGGCTCTGCACTCACTGGCAGGGGGTCTGACTAGATGGCCTTTGGGGACCCCTTCCAATTTTATAATTCTATTTCTTCAAAGTCCCAACGTTACAATTGCTGGCTATGTGTCTGTCTAGATGACCTTTTGGGCCCCTTCCTATTTTCTACTTCTATATACTCAAAGTCCTGGCCCTGCACTCACTGGCAGGAGGTCAGACTAGATGGCCTTAAGGGTGTACCTTTCAATTTTGCAACTCTGTTTCCTCAAAGTCCCAATCGCTGGCAATGGGTCAGACTAGACAGCCTTTGTGTTCCCCTTCCAACTCTTTCTCCTCCATCCTGCATCATATCCAACCTGCTCTCCACTCACAAGCGCAGACACTCATGTTCCCATCTGTTGCTCCACGCAAACCTATCCGTCCTTCTCTCCATTTAGTTCCTAAAGTTAGGAACAGTCTGTTGTCGAAAGACTCCCATCATCATCATCATTATAATCATCATCATCATCTTTGCTGTCCCTTTTGCTTCCTTTCCATGCAGACACTCACAAGCACACTCTCCAGCCCCCCCGGATCAATCTGGTGCAGATTTCTTATTTATAGCTCCTGATTCATCTCCGTATAAAGAGGGATAATAGACGTCACCATAGTAACTCCTGGGCCTGATGAGTTTCACGTCCCTCCGATGGAAGCAGATGTTTCTTGCAGAAGGGAAGGGGGCGAACCGGAGACTCCCCGAGGGGCAGAGAGGAAGAGCAAAGGCCTCCGGTTCCAATGCGGTTCACCTCTTTGAACCAGCCAAGGACTCCGAGGCACTTTGGCCAGTTCCTTCCTCTGAAATGTCACATACGGCAACTCTGATGCATTGGTGGACTCCCATCTGAGTGCCAACCAAGGCTGACCCTGCTTAGCATCTAAGATCAAGCTATGAGTATCTGCACTTTCCCTTATGGTCGCCCCATGGATTTCTTAGAGGTGGTTTCGCCAGTCCCTCCCTCTGAGATATCACATTGGTGGTCTCCCATCCATGTACCGATCAGAGTTAGATTGCAAGGCCAAGATAATCATCATCATCATCATCATCACACAGTCCTAGACATTTGGGAAGTGTCTGACATGTGATCAAAAAGCCAGTGGTGATCAGCACACTGGGTACAGTGCCTCAAGACCTTGGCTTGCACTTAAAAACAATCGGCGCTGACAAAATCACCATCTGTAAGCTGCAAAATGCCACTGTACTAGGATCTGCACACGTTATTCACTGATACATCACACAATCCTAGACACTTGGGAAGTGTCTGACGTGTGATCCAATACAAAAGTCAGTGGTGATCAGAATACTGCATGCAGTGCCTCAAGACCTTGGCCTGCACCTAAAAACAATCGGCGCTGACAAAATCACCATCTGTCAGCTGCAAAAGGCCACACTACTCGGATCTGCACACATTATTCGCCAATACATCACACAATCCTAGACACTTGGGAAGTGTCCGACCTGTGATCCAATACAAAAGCCAGTGGTGATCAGCACACTGGGTGCAGTGCCTCAAGACCTTGGCCTGCACTTAAACACAATCAGTGCTGACAAAATCACCATCTGTCAGCTGCAAAAGGCTACCCTACTCGGATCTGCATGCATTATTCGCCAATACATCACACAGTTCTAGACACTTGGGAAAAGTCCGACGTGTGATGAACACAAAAGCCAGCATGGTGATCTTGTTTGCTGTGTACTAATCTTGTTCTGTATCAAATACTACCACTACTACTCCTACTCCTACTGCTACTACTACTACTACTACTACTAATAATAATAATAATAATAATAATAGTATGTTATGTGTTTGTGTCTTCAAGTCTCCTTATTGACATATGACGTCGCCAATAATTTTATAGAGGGAAGGAATGCACTCAGAGGTGAATTTGCAAACTTCTTGGTCTGAAATATCATATGCAACAACTGGGATGTGTTTGTGGTCTCCCATCCAAGTTTGAACCAATTACTTTCTCTGGATGGCTATCTGTCAGGAGGATTTGGATGGTGCCTTCCTTATTGGCAGAAGGGGGGGTGGACTTCAAGCTTTATCATTCCATGGATGCTTTCCACCACCCAACAGTGTACTGTGAGTCCAGCTGCTATCTTGATGGTCATCGGCCGGGAGGGTTTGGATGGCGCCTTCCTTATTGGAAGAAGGTGGCTGGAGTGGATGGCCTTTTGGGGTCCCTTCAAACTTTATCATTCCATGGATGCCTTCCACCACCCAGCAGTGTATTGTGAGTCCAGCCGCTATCTTGACGGCCATCTGCTGGGAGGGTTTGGAAGGTGCCTTCCTTATTGTAAGAAGGTGGCTGGACTGGATGGCCTTTGGGGGTCCATTCAAGCTTTTTGATTCCCTTCAAGCTTTGTAATTCCATGGATGCCTTCCACCACCCAGCAATGTATTGTGAGTTCAGCTGCTGTCTGGATGGCCATCTGTTAGGAGGGTTTGGATGGTGCCTTCTGTATTGGCAGAAGGGGGCTGGACTGGATGACCTTTGGGGGTCCATTCAAGCTTTATCATTTAATGGATGACTTCCACCATCCAGCAGTGTATTGTGAGTCCAGCTGCTGTCTGCATGGCCATCTGTTGGGAGGGTTTGGATGGCGTCTTCCATATTGGCAGATGGGGGCTGGACTGGATGGCCTTTGGGAGTCCATTCAAGCTTTATCATTCCATGGATGCCTTCCACCATCTAGCAGTGTATTGTGAGTCCAGCTGCTGTCTGGATGGCCATCTGTCGGGTGGGTTTGAATGGTGCCTTCCTTATTGACAGAAGGAGGCTGGACTGGATGGCCTCTGGGGGTCCCTTCAAGCTTTGTGATTCCATGGATGCCTTCCACCGCCCAGCAGTGCATTGTGAGTCCAGCCGCGGCACATGCCAGCTGTGCTCCAAGAAACACAAACAAACCGATGCTAATTGCAGGGCGAGATTAAGCAGGCGGGGAGCAGAAATAATGGCAGGGTGTGTGTGGAGGCACACGCTCCCCACTTCCAGAGACTCTCCCCAAAAAGCCATTTAGGGGCCCAAGAAAGAAACAACTCTACTGACCAGAGAGCAACACAAATCCCAGAATCCAAACCTTCGACGTGTGCCATCATCCACTTCTACAATAGTTAGCCCAACTATTCTGTCCAGAAAGAGTTTGGAATAGCCTTCCTCCGAGGCTGAGAGAGCGTGACCGGCCCAAGGCTCCCACGATTCAAACCTGGGCCTCCAGTCATCTTGCCCCACACTTTTGAGGATAGATTGTGAAGATTTTGGAGTGGAGAAACCATAGCAAAGATAGGAAGGTTGGCCAAAAAGGACAGTATCCCTGAAGAACCTAAGCACATACGTTCCGGATGGCCATATGTCAGGGTTGTTTTGATTGTGTTCTTCCTGCCTGGCAAGAACGGGGTTGGACTAGATGGCCCTTGGGGTCTCCTCCAACTCTAGGATTCGATAAAACGAATCCTGAGATGCCCTTATGATATCCGTTGCCAGCAGAACTCAGAGGTACTTAGCTGGCCGGAGAGACGCTGTGCTCCCGGCTGCCAAACAAGAGGGTTCTCCCTGGGGAGGAGGCACTCAGCACTTTGCCTCCGTAAATAAACGAAGGGATGTTTAATTCAATCCCCGGGAATGAATCTTTAACGCTGGCAGTAGCACTTTGTCACCATGACTTTTTCATGACGCCTTGGACCAGGGGCAGAGCCCAACCCCATTGGGGCGCAAGCAAAAGCCCTGCCGCAGCCATGCGCAGCAGCCATAGGCACCCATTGCAGCATCTGGGCTGGGACCTTCCCTTGGAAATGGGCTCCAAGCCCTCTCTCCTTGGACCACAAGTCCCACTGCAATCCAAGGCAATGACCCATCCAAACTCAATTATGACTCTAGGTCCCATTGCAGTCCAAAGCAATGACCCATCCAAACTCAATTTGGATTCTGTCAAGCTCAATTTGGACTCTAGGACCCATTGCAGTCCAAAGTAATGACTCATCTAAACACAATTTGGACTCTAAATCCCATTGCAATCAAAGACAATGACCTATCAAGCTCAATTTGGACTCTAGGTCTCATTGTAATCCAAGGCAATGACCCATCCATGCTCAATCTGGACTCTAAGTCCCATTGCAATCCAAGGCAATGACCCATCCAAGTTCAATTATGACTCTAGGTCCCACTACAATCCAAGGCCATGACCTATCCAAGCTCAATTTGGACTCTAGATCCCATTGCAAACCAAACAATGACCCATCCAAGCTCAGTTTTGGATTCTTGGTTCCATTGCACCGCAAGACTATAACCTATTAAAGCTCGGTTTGGACTCTAGGTCCCATTGTAATCCAAGGGAATGACCCATCTAAGCTCAATTATGACTCTAGGTCCCATTGCAGTCCAAAGCAATGACCCATCCAAACTCAATTTGCATTCTAGGTTCAATTGCAATCAAAGACAATGACCTGTCAAGCTCAATTTGGACTCTAGGTCCCATTGCGGTCCAAAGTAATGACTCATCTAAACTCAATTTGGACTCTAAGTCCCATTGCAATCAAAGACAATGACCTATCAAGATAAATTTGGACTCTAGGACTCATTGCAATCCAAAGCAATGACCCATCCAAGCTCAATCTGGACTCTAGGTCCCATTGCAATCCATGGCAATGACCCATCCAAGTTCAATTATGACTCTAGGTCCCATTACAATCCAAGGCCATGATGTGTCCAAGCTCAATTTGGACTCTAAGTCCCATTGCAGTTCAACCAATGACCCATCCAAGCACAGTTTTGGATTCTTGGTCCCATTGCACCGCAAGACTATAACCTATTAAAGCTCGGTTTGGACTCTAGGTCCCATTGCAATCTAAGGCCCTGACCCACCCAAGCTCAATTATGACTCTAGGTCCCATTGCAATCCAAGGCAATGGCCCATCCAAGCTCAGTTTTGGATTTTGGGTCCCTTTGCACCCCAAGACTATACCTATTAAAGCTCAATTTGAACTCTAGGTCCCATTGCAATCCAAGGCAATGGCCCATCCAAGCTCAATTATGACTCTAGGTCCCATTGCAATCCAAGGAAAAAGGTCCATCCAAGCTAAGTTTTGGACTCTAGGTCCTATTGTAGTCCATGACAATGATTCATCCAAGCAATAATGACTCTAGGTCCCAGAGTAATATCCCATCTTAATCCAGTCTTGGTCTCTAGGTCCCATTGTAGTCAGGACTATGACCTATCCAAACTCAATTTTCAATTCAGTATAGACCTTTCAACCATGCCTGGGCAAACTTGGGCCCTCCAGGTGTTTTGGACTGCAACTCCCACAATTCCTAACAGCCTACCGGCTGTTAGGAATTGTGGGAGTTGCAGTCCAAAACACCTGGAGGGCCTGAAGATGGCCCAGGCCTGCCTTAAGCCATACTGGCCTTCATGAAGTTCCCCAGATACTTTTGGACAGCATCTCCCAAAGAGAAGAAATGCTGGGATATGCAATCCAAGCCACCACTAATAGGTCTCACGATCATTGCAGCAACCAAACGCTTCCTTCCATGTCAAGAGCCCATCTCTTGTTGGAGTGGCTTTGGAGAGCCTTCTCCTTTTTGACTGGCGAAACTAAAGCCCTGTTTCCCCAAATCCGACAGGTGAGAAGCGGCCTTTGTTTGACTGCCGCTCTTAATCCTGCAAAGAAGGATCAAAGCAATGGCCCAACTCGCTGGGACTTCGGGAGGCCTCCAAATCCTCCTCTCCATCCATTGCCTTCAATTCCTCCCTTTTTGGGGGAATTTTCCATCCAAACAGCAAATAGAGACAGGTAAAAACTAGGCACTGATTCCATTTCCCCCCTTGAGTTGTTCCATAAGCCAAGCAGCTCCTTTCCTCCCTCTGTATTCTCTAGTTTTCCTTCCCATCCCCAACACCTACACCTCCTTTTTCCAGGAGACAAACTTCCCTATGATTCACCCAACAGTTTCCTTTTGCTTTGCTGAAAAACAATAAAGCAATATCGCTCTGCAGCTTCACACATCACCCTCCGCAAAACCATTTTTCAAGCAGGTCCTTTGTTCTTTTGTGGCTTCTCCCTTTTTACTGTTCTGTTTTGTTCTGCTTCGCAGTCCCTCCTTGGCTTTGTTCCTTCTCTCAATTCACAGAATAATAAGTGGCACCATTGAGGTCATCTAGACCAACCCCCTCGCTGTCACAAAAACCACCCACTTAATATATATATTAGAATCATAAAATCATAAAGTTGGAATCATAAAGTTGGGCCATCCAGTCCAACCCCCTGCCAAGAAGCAGGAAAATTGCATATGAAGCACTCCCAACAGATGGCCATCCAGCCTCTGTTTAAAAGCCTCCAAAGAAGTAGCCTGTACCACACCCACAGTCAGGAAGTTCTTCCTCATGTTCACATGGAATTGATGAAGGCTTGATGAAAATACATAATTCACATATTGGAAAATATATATTTGATGTAACCATATTAGAAAAGGAGTTAGAAAATATATAAGAGAAATGTATGTATGTATGCATGGCCTTCACGTTACTTGACTTCTTAAAAGCTGCAAAATTAGAGAGGCCAGCATCTAGGAAAAGGAATGTCTAGAGGCCTGGCATATTTCAAGAGGCCCCATCTCGGTACCAGGCATCTTATCATAAGACTAATGAGGTGGTCATTAAGAGTTTTCAGAAAGACCTTATCTTAGGATGGATGGAGACTCTTGCTATCAGGTCTAATAGACATTCTGCCGATGGTCCTCATTAATAGCAACTCTTCAGATAGGGATGCTAATGAAGATTGACAAGGTGTTGAGTTTGAAAATATGCTATTGAAGTCGATGTAAAAGTAGAATTTTGTGACGCACATTGTGATGTCTGTATGATGCATGCATAATTATTTTAAAAGGTATATAAACCAAGGATTTCTTTTGTTCTGAACCCTTCTTTCCTGACTTACCAGGAGGGTCCATATCCGATTGGCGCCAACCGAGAAAAAAGCCGTGCTTTTCAGCTCTCAGGATCTCTCTTTGTCTCTTTTCCTCAAACCTTCTCCCTGCCATTTCAGAATCTCCTTTCTTGTAGTTTGAAGCCATTGTTCCATTGCGTCCTAGTCTCCAGGGCAGCAGAAATCAAGCTTGCTCCCTCCTTCCTCTCACATATTTATACATGGCTATCATGTCTCATTGGAGAGAAGGATAGTAGAGGCCAAGGTGAAGTACTTTGGCCACATCATGAGAAGAAAGGAAAGCTTAGAGAAGACAATTATGCTGGGGAAAATGGAAGGAAAATGGAAGAGGGGCCGACTAAGGGTAAAATGGATGGATGGCATCCTTAAAGTGAATGGATTGACCTTGAAGGAGCTGGGGGTGGTGACGGCCGACAGGGAGCTCTGGTGTGGGCTGGCCCATGAGGTCACGAAGAGTCAGAAACGACTGAACGAATGAACAACAACATCATGTCTCCCTATGACTTCCTCTCACATACTTATACATGGCTATCATGTTTCCTCTTCTCTTCTTTAGGCTAAGCATGCCCAGCTCTTTAAGCCGCTCCTCATAGGGTTTGTTCTCCAGGCCCTTGATCATTTTAGTCATCTTCCTCTGGACACATTCCAGCTTGTCAATATCTCTCTTCAGTTGTGATGCCCAGAATTTTATCGTTTCCACCTTGACTCCAGTCATTTTGTCCATTGTTTTTCAGCCTTCCTAATGCCGTGACCCCTTAATACAGTCCATGTTGTGGTGACCCCCAAACATGGAATTATTTTCGTTGCTACTTCGCAACTGTAATTTTACTACTGTTATGAATTGTAATGTAAATATCTGATATGTAGGATGTATTTTCATTCACTGGACCAAATTTGGCACAAATACCCAATGTGCTCAAATTTGAATACTGGAATACTGGTTGGATTGAGGAGGGATTGATTTTGTCATTTGGGGGTTCTAGTTGCTGGGATTTATGATTCACCTACAATCAAAGAGCATTCTGAACTCACTAATGATGGAATTGAACCAAACGGCACACAGAACTCCCATGACCAACAGAAAATACTGGAAGGGTTTGGTGGGCATTAACCTTGAGTTTTGGAGTTGTAGTTCACCTACATCCAGAGATCAAACAATGATGGATCTGGACCAAACTTGGCAAAAATACCTAATATGTCCAGATGTTAACACTGGTGGAGTTTGGGGGGAAAGACCTTGACATTTGGGAGTTGTAGTTGGTGGGATTTATAGTTCACCTACAATCAAAGAGCATTATGAACCCCACTAATGATAGAATTGGGCCAAACTTCCCACATAGAATCACCATGGCTTAAAGAGATCCACTGGCAGGAGCCTTACTGCAGCCTCTCATGCTCTCCCTCGCCCACACATGCGCAACATGCTGCCATGCACAGAGCACGCCTGCTCTCCCCTTCCTGCCTGGAGTCTCAGAAACAGCCCTCCCCTTGGCTGAGAGGTTGGCCAATCACAGCAGAGGAGGGCTTTTGGTTGGAAGATTTGCAGTCTGTTTCCAAAAAGGAAGAGAAGGACATGCGGAGAGATCTTCATCCTTCTCTGCCACAGAGGTTCCCAAGACCATCAGAAATATATGTTTTCTGATTGTCTTTGGCGATCCCTCTGAAACCCCCCTTGCGCCCCCCCCCCCCGGGGTCCTGACCCCCAAGTTGAGAAACGCTGGTCTAGACCAACCCCCTTGCCATAGATAGATATATAATTTTATCATTTCCACTTTGTCTCCAGTGAGTTTAATAGCGCTGAAAGAGACTACAGAGCTCATCTAGTCCAACCTCTTGCCAATACAAACACGGCCCATTTATGAGCTAGATTTATTACCTCTGCCTTGTGTCCAGTGAGCTTAAGGCAAGATAAATGACTCTCTCTTCCTTCTTAATTTGACTCCAACCACAACAACCCTGTGAGGTAGGACATTCAGAGAGAAATTCTCCCACATTCAATTAGGAGATGTCATGATTTGAAACTGTGTTTTGAGAGCTCCAGTTCAGAACCCTAAAGTAAACACTATAATAAAGGTAAAGGTTTCCCCTGACTTTAAGTCTAGTTGTGTCCAACTATGCAGGTTGGTGTTCATCTCCATTTCTAAGCCGAAGAGCCAACGTTGTCCGTAGACGCCTCCAAGGCCATGTGGCTGGCATGAATTCATGGACTGCTATTACCTTTCCGCAGAAGCAGTACCTATTGGTCTACTCATAGTGTCTTGATGTATTGTTTATTGTTTGTTGTTTATTCTGCTTAACTGTTTTTAATTTGCTTTAGGTATTGTATTGTTGTATTGTGTTTTGAGGCCTTGGCCTATGTAAGCCGCATCGAGTCCTTCGGGAGATGCTAGCGGGGTACAAATAAAGTTATAATAATATAATAATAATACTCACATTTGCATATTTCATAGGTTGGCAGAAGCTGGGGCTCATCCCGCTTCCCGGATTCAAACTGCCAACCTTTCAGTCAGCGAGCTCAGCAGCTCCAAGGCCATGTGGCTGGCATTCATGCATGGAGTGCCGTTAACTTCCTGCAGAAGCAGTACCTATTGGTCTACTCACATTTGCATGTTTGCTAGATTGGCAGAAGCTGGGGCTAACAGCAGGAGCTCATCCCGCTTCCCGGATTAGAACCGCCAACCTTTCGGTCAGCGAGCTCAGCAACTCCAAGGCCATGTGGCTGGCATACATGCATGGAGTGCCGTTAACTTCCTGCAGAAGCGGTACCTATTGGTCTACTCACATTTACATGTTCCATAGGTTGGCAGAAACTGGGAGGAGGAGCTCATCCCGCTTCCCGGATTCGAACTGCCAACCTTTCGGTCAGTGAGCTCAGCAGCTCAGTGGTTCAACCCACTGCGCCACCAAGGTCCCCCAAAGTAACCACTACTGATTTGTAAATAGGACCCAGATCTAGGGTACATCTACACTGCAGAATTAATGAAGTTTGACATTGCTTTAGCTGCCACGACTCAATGCTTTGGTATCTTGTAAGTGGACGTTTAATAAGGTCTTGAACCTTTGCTGGCAAATAGTTATCTCCAAACGATAACTGAAGTGATTAAAGTGGTGTCAAACTGCATTAATTCCACAGTGTAGATGCACCTCCAGAATTATTACTCTGAAAAACTTCATATATATATATATATATATATATATATATATATATATATATATATATAAGCTAATCACACACAATCACAGATATATTTATATATTTTCGGATAGTCCATTTACTGTTGCAAGTCCAAGTCATAACATAAAACATTAGGAAGTCATACAAAATCAGTTATAGGTTATTATGATACATGATTTTTTTTTAAACCTCCATACATTCAAATCTGAAATGCCAACCACAATATGGCCAAAGCTATAGCGGGCATAGCAATGTTTCTAATTTTAAGAGGCAAAGGAGTAAAAATAGCCGTTTCGTAAGGAACATACAGGAACGCATCTGCCGGGAAAGAGTTCCTTTTTAGACCTTGAGAATGTGATAATCGTGAGGCTCCGAAACCTACTTCTTGTGTGACAACCAAAAAGGACACTGCAAGGCCCAGGCTGGCATCCGGTTCATGATATATGTATCTGCATATTGCATAAGGCAGGCTGCACAAGCAAGGTAAATGGTTCAGCATGGCACAACATCCGTATTTTCATGGAAGAGTTGGGCATACAGATACCGCATTGTGTATTGCAATTGTGCATGATGCACATCCAATAGAACCCCATTCATTGGCATGTGTGGTGCAATTTCGATCTTCTCCACGGGAGTTGCATAGTATTTCTGTGTGCAAAAATCAATGCTATGGTAAGTGGATGTTGCTTTCCAGCTATACCATCTAATATAGTGTTTCTCAACATGGGGGTTGGGACTCCTGGGGGGGGGGGGGGTTGCCAGGGGGGTGTCAGAAGGGTCACCAAAGACCATCAGAAAACAGTGTTTCTAATGCATTTAGGAACACAATTATCTCTAGAAGTAGGTGAACTACATCTCCCCTAAATCAATGTCAATTCCTCCCAAATCTCTCCAGTATTTTCTGTTGGTCTTGCAGGTTCTGTGGGGGAAGTTTGGCCTAATTCTGTCGTTGGTGGGGTTCAGAATGCTCTTTGATTGTAGCTGAACTATAAATCCCAGCAACAATAACTCCCAAAGGTCAAGGTCTATTTTCCCCAAACTCTGCCAGTGTTCTTATTTGGGTAGAGTGAGTATTTGTGCCAAATTTGGTCCAGATCCATCATTGTTTGAGTCCACGGTGCTTTCTGAATGTAGGTGAACTACAATTCCCAAACTCAAGGTCAATGCCCACCAAACCCTTCCAGTATTTTCTGTTGGTCATGGGAGTTCTGTGTGCCAAGTTAGGCGCAATTCCATCGTTGGTGGAGTTCAGAATGCTCTTTGATTATAAGTGAGCTATAAATCCCAGCAACTACAACTCTCAAATGACAAAATCATTCCCCCCACAACACCACCAGTATTCACCTTTGGGCATATCAGGTATTTATGCCAAATTTGGTTCAGTGAATGAGAATACATCCTGCATATCAGATATTTACATTCATAACAGCAAAATTACAGTTATGAAGTAGCAATGAAAATAATGTTATGTTTGTGGGTCACTACAACATGAAGAACTGTATTAAGGGGTCGCGGCATTAGGAAGGTGGAGAACCACTACCTTAAGGCATGCAGAGGATATACTTGGAAGCATTTACTTGCAAATACAGTAGATTCTCAGTTAACCGGCACTTATGGGGATTGGCAGATTTTGGATAAATGTAGTGTCTGCTTGCCTGAGAGCTACTATTTAAAACAACAACAACAACAATAACACCTCTATCGCCCCGAAGGGACTTGTGGCAGCTTACATGGGGACCAAGCCCAATATAAGCAAGGTTGCAACGTAACACAATTAAAACCATATTTCAATTAAAACCATATAACAATTAAAATTGTTTAAAACCATATAATTAAACCATATAACAATCAACTATATTAAAACAAAACCAATACAATCTAATATATAATAAAGCATAACCAAACAGCAAGCAACCAATGGCCAATCGAAGTGGGCATGTGCAGATTTAAGACTAATATGGCAGGACAAGGGCTAGTGCAACATAAACTGTAAACATAAAATAGGCCTAACTAATACTACACCCTATATTATACCATACCATAACCTGCATTGACCTGATATTCATCTTGAAATACAGTCATTAAAAGCAAAAGAAAACAAACAAACACAAACTTGACTTGTTGTAATATGTTTTGCCAAAAAGCAGATTTTAATTTTAAATATTATTTGTTTGATTACTTTGCTGGTTGCCTGATTTCTGGCTAACTGAGAGCCTACTGTATTAATGCAAATAGTAATGAGCCTATAGGACCACATAATTCATAATTTGGAATGGCAGGTGATTCTGTGTCCGTCCCGCCACCTTTCTGGGCCTTTGCTGCCTCCCTGTGGCCCCAGGGAAGCTGCGCCCAACGTCTGCAAAGCTACCTCTCCAATTCCAGCTTTTTAAAATCCCCAATTAATTCCTCTTTTCGCCTCCTCCACCTTCCCACCCAAAGCCATTGGAGTGTCTGCTTTGGATGAGGCTGTATGCATGTTTGCAAATGGCTCTGCAACAAAAGAATAATCCCACACTCAGCGGAGCGCAAAATGATTTTCAAAGAGAGGGAAATAATTTCCTTTCAGCAGAAGCGTCTCCTTCGAAGGCCTCTTTCCAATACAAGGCGGTTGTCAACAAGTGCCTTTCGAGAGACAGATGCTCTTGAGCTGCATTTTACTCCCTTTAAGGTTCCCAAAACCAGAAGACAGAGGGATGGCCTTCCAAGGGGAAACCATGGCAGAAAAAGTAGGGGACTGCTCCCAAAATAAAAATTTTTCCCCTCACAATGACATTTTCCTTCCCTCTCCAAATTTCCTAACATTGTGTTGCCCCAAATGATTCGGCACAGCTGCTCAATCCCCGTTTCTATCCGCCTCTAGCGTCCCAGTTTGCCTTGAGTCAAAGGAGGTCAATGGAAACTCTACTCAATGGGCCCATATGAGGGGCGTTCATTAAAGATTTCCCTTGACCCACTTCTATTTATCACAGGAGGCTGAAACTACACATGTGTAATGATATATGTCTCTATAGGTTATGTGCCAATTTACAACCCAGAACTGATACCGGTCTTGATGTGACAGATGCGGAAGTGGTGTGAGGTTTGAGAATGGACCCAGTGGAAGACAGAGCAGTCCTCAAGTTCCTTTACTTGAAAGACCGCACACCAAAGGAGACATTCAATGAGATCAAAGAGGTTGATAGCGAAGATTCCCCATCATATGATGAAGTCAAGAACTGGCATCCTCAATTCCAATGTGGTCTGACTTCAGTGCAAACAGCTCCAATTCCAGGGTGACCCCATTCTGCTCTTGATGAACACACCATCCAGCAAGTGGAGGGCGCCATTTTGAAAAATTGCCACATAACCATTCACCACTGAGCCCAAAATGTTAAGATTAGTGTGGAAAAAAATCACCCAAGACCATCTTTACTTGCATAGGGTATCGACTTGCTGGGATCCCTCATTTCCCGGAGCTGGAATGAGTTGAATGCACTCAGGCTCTCTTGACAATGATGTGCCTTGGAAACCAGGAGGACTTTTCCAACAGACCAATCCCACAGGGTGAAAGCTGAGTCCATCACTCTGATCCTGAGACTCAAGTCCAGTCTATGCAATGGAACCATCCTGACTCACCGCCTCCAAAGAAGGCATGTGCCCAACTCTCAGCAGGCAAGGTCATGCTCACAGGATTTTGGGACCAGCACGGAGGAGTATGGATGGATTTCCTAGCAAAGGGGATCATTATCACTGGGGCAGACTATGCTTCACTGCTGTGGAAATTGTGGGAAGCCATAAAAACCGAGACAGATAGGGCATTTGCCTTCAGCAAGACAATGGCCCAGTTTACAACTCACCTGTTGCCCAAATGAAAGAAGCATGCTCTGTGGCTTTGACATTCCACCACATCCCCCTTCTTCACCCGACCTCGCACCATCGGACTTCCACCTCTTTCAAACAAGGAAGTTATTTTTTAAAGACAAGCATTTCTCAGGTGACGAGACTCTGATTTCTGAAGTCACAACGTGGCTTGTGGAGCAACCTATCGACTTCTACAGTTGCTTCAAAAGATAGGAGAAGTGTGTGTCCTGAGGTGGCACTGATGGAGAGGAGGACTCAGAACTGGGCCAAGTTTCATTTCTCTCAGCCCACAGGAAGTGGCTCAGGGGAAATCTTTAATGAACGCTTTGCAGAAATAATAATAACAACACACACCAATGGCCCAGAGGAGGTTACCTCAAATACTCCTGCAAATCGGGCAGAGCCCAAAAGAGAGGAGCTGATGGATAGGGTCTCCGTTTGCTGCCAGCTGCAATGGCTTGAAAAACAAGTTCAGAAAAGGAGATCAGAAAAGCCGCTTGTCAAAGAACAAGACCGCAGGGAGGCTTCCGGCCACATCTGGAGCACATTGCGCCAAACGTGTTCCCTTTCATCATGGAGGAGCTGGCCGCTCAAACATGTGTCCTGGGGCCACTTGAAAGGGACGCAGACCCATCCGCCCTTCGAAAGCCAGGAGGGACATTGCAGGCTCTCTCCCTCCCAATGTTGACCAGTTTTAGAGTCCAAATGCAAGCAGCTTAATAGGCAGAGCGACAAATACACCCTTTCTGGTTGGTATCAGCCGTCACATATTTTTCCTGTGAAGTGACTGCAAAAGGCCGTTCACTAATGCAAGCTGATTCCTTCTAGACCAATGGTTCTCAACCTGGGGGTCAGGACCCCTGGGGGAGGGGGGTTACGAGAGGGTTTCAGGTGGGTCACCAAAGACCATGGAGGACATGAAAGAAGCCTCCTCGCAGGATTGCAAGACATCCGGGCATCCCCTTGGCAACGTCTTCGTAGATGGCAGATTCTCTCGATCCAGAAGCAAACAGAAGTGTGTGTCCCGAGGTCCCAAGGTTTGTTTGTTTGTTCTGTCAAAAATGTAATACAACTGTCTGGTTGCCTGACACGATAAATAAATAAATACCAAATACCACAGGAATACACATATTTCTGATGGTCTTGAGAACCCTCTTGGCAGAAAAGGCTGAATATCCGTCTGCCTATCCTTCTCTTCCTTTTTGGTGTTGGTGAACTACAACTCCCAGAATTGAAAAATAGCTCGCCCCAACCCCACCAGAATTCAATAATGGCCTTGTAGGTAGTGTGCCAAGTTTGGAGCAGATCCATTGTGGGCTGGGTTCAGAGTGCTCTTTGACTGTAGTTGAACTATAAATCCCAGCAATTACAACTCCCTAATGTCAAGGTCTATTTCCCCCAAACTCTACCAGTGTTCACATTTGGGCATATTGAGTATTTGTGGCAAGTTTGGTCTAGATCCACCATTGTTTGAGTCCAGTACTCTTTGGAGGTAGGTGAACTACAACTCCAAAACTCAAGGTCAATGCCCACCAAGCCCTTCCAGTGTTTTCTGTTGGTCATGGGAGTTCTATGTGCTAAGTTTGGTTCAATTCTGTCATTGGTGGAATTCAGAATGCTCTTTGATTGTAGGTGAACTATAAATCCCAGTAACTACAACTCCCAAATGACAATCAACCCCCCCCCCCCCCCCCAACCAGTACTTGTACTATATTTGGTCCAGTGAATGAAAATACATCCCGCATATTGGATATTTACATTACGGTTCATAACAGTAGCAAAATTACAGTTATGAAGTAGCAACAAAAATAATGTTATGGTTGGGGGTCACCACAATGTGAGGATCTGTATTAAGGGGTCACAGCATTAGGAAGGTTGAGAACCACTGATCTAGGCAGCTGTTAATGTTTGGCTGTGATGCTAACAAGGACTGCAAAACCCACCTGACTGTGGGGCTTGTTCAAGTGTTTGCAGGACTAGAAGGCCTTTTACTCCTTAGGAGGGGAACTGTATTCGGATCCTGACCCCACTTGGTTGAGGAGGAAGCAAAAGAGAGAATGTTATGAATTGAAGTAAGTAAGAGTGCTGCCTTGGCTATGATCACACCCATGTGCTATTTTAGAGACTTCTTGAAGTTCAAACACAAAACCCACAATGCATGCAACACTTCCATTGACATTTGTCAAGATGTTGCAAATTCAAATTGTTTTTGCTCTGACACATAGCAAGGAAAAGTTACTATTCTGGGAGCTACTTTTCCAAACTCTTCCCTGTTCTCTAAAGTGGCAATTGCCCTTGTTACACCTGATGCAGGTGCAGGGGATGAACATGTGTCCCTTTCCAGGTGTTGATGGACTACCATTCCCATCATCACTCAGCATTGAGTGGTGGCCTTTAGATGGTAATTGGGCCTCTATTCTGGCAATGCAATGTTTCTGAAGGTGACAACCAAGGAGAAGGCAGCAGAACTGTTGAAAGCATGAAAAAGGGAGCCAACCTGGAAAGAGATGCCTCTATCCTATTCCCCGAATCGGCGAGCTTTCCCTTTGTGTTGACCCTCTCTCCAAGTCTTGCTCCAATGGGTGTTTTCTCCAGATTGTGGCCAGAATGACCCTCCTCGGTTCTTCCTTCCCCAAGTGGTGCCTGCAATCCCCATTGGAGAAGTCCTCCTTCCAAGGAGGCTACTTAAGACCCTACTCCACGGAAGCCTGGGTTTCCCAAAGGCCTCCCAGGTGTGCTCTTCTCCAGCCATGTTCCCCATCGGCCCCTTTGGTTGCCTTGTGCTGCTCCTCCACCCAAGAAGCCCTTTTGCCTTTGAGATGGAGAGATGGAATGAGACGGAGGTGCCCTTGAATGAAAGCCGGTCACTTCCATTGCCCAGAGAAGGGGACCTGGAAAGGCGGAGGGACCCCACATTGAAAGGTGGGCCCTTGAGTTGGGAGGAAGTGACCCAAACTGGAAGGACAGTGTGGAGACACTGGGAGGAACCCCCTTCGGAGGTTGACCATCCCTGGAGGTGGGCACCATGCCTCAATGGCAATGCCCTTCATCATCAATGTAGGAGCTGGGTGATGAAGGTCAGTATCGTTTGTGCCTTGGGGTTGTTGGTCACAGTAGCCAATGGGACCGTCATTGTTGTGGTGGCCTCTTCAGTGTCCGGCTGGAGCCACAGTAGCCGCTTGGCCCTGCTCTCCCTGGCTTTGGCCGATGCTGCCTTGGCTGTGCTGGTGGTGCCGCTCAACCTCTACGTGGGCTTGGCCACAGGGCCAATGGCCAAAGAACGGTTGGCAGAAGGTGGAGAAGGGGCCAGCTCTTACTGCCGTCCGGTGGCCTTTGTCAACTCCACCATATTCAGCACTTCCTTATACTCCTTGGCTGGAGTCTCCCTTGAACGTTATGTTGCTGTCTTCTTCCCGCTGCACTACAGCCGCCTCTTGAGCCGCAAAAGGGTGGCTTGGCTCATTGCCATGGCCTGGTTGGTACCGGTCATCATCTTGGCACCCTTGGCCATGCCAGGACCTTTGGCCGTTCTCCAAGTCCGTTTCTCATCAGCAGCCTTGTTGTGTGAACCAGACTACGGCTCCAACATGGCTTACTCCTTGTTGATTTTGGGCACCATTTTCTGCCCGGCCGCCGGGCTCATCACCTTTGCCAACCTGCGGCTCTGGATGGCGGCTCGCTCCCAGCGTCAGCGAAGCAAAGGCATAACTTTGGCAGAGAAAGGATCCGGGCCCAAGAAGCTCTGCTCGCTCCAGATGGACGCTGCGGCTCGAATTCTCTTGCCGGTGGTCATTGCTTTCTACATCTGCTGGACTCCCTGCATTGCCATTATCCTGTACAATTGTGAGTAAACTAAGGCAAAGGGTCTGGGGCCTTGTTAGGGAAGGGGATGGCAGAATAGCAAAAAAACATTGCCCCCAAATGACTGCAAAGCAAAAGAACAAGTTCCTTTTTCCAGTTACGAGCTTGGACTGACTTATCATACACTCCAATTGCCCCGATTACTTTTTTGCTGTCATACTTTCTGATCTGCTTCGACAATGCCCCAGTTTCTCTTGTTTTCCCTCTTTAATCTCATCTTACTTCAGTTTGCTGCAAACTGGCTTCAAAATGCCAATGCAAATTTGAGTTCATGAACTCACCGGGACCCCACAGTGGCACAGTTAAACTGCTGAGCTGCTGAACTAGCTGACCAAAAAGTTGGTGGTTTGAATCTGGGAAGCAGAGTGAGCTCCCGCTGTTAGCCCCAGCTTCTGTCAACCTAGCAGTTTGAAAACATACAATGTAAGTAGATCGAGAGGTACCGCTCTGGCAGGAAGGAACGGCGCTCCATGCAGTCATGCTGGCCACATGACCTAGGAGGTGTCTATGGACAACACCATTTGGCTTAGAAATGGAAATGAGCACACACACCCTCCCCCCACCCCCACCCCCAAGAATTAGACATGACTGGATTTAATGTCAAGGGAAAACCTTTACTGAACTCTTCAGGGAAGAGAAAGTGGACACTTGCCCTTCCCAGTTGTCCCAGGCAAAAGCAAACTGCTGCAGCCTCTTTTGGCTTGCTTCTTCTTCCTCATAGATAGCTTTGGCCATCTTGATCCCATTCATCAGATCCTAGAGTTGGAAGAGACCCCAAAGATTATCTGATCCAACTCCCTGCCATGAAGGAACACACAATCAAAGCATCCCAACAGATGGTCGTCTGGATATTGCTTGGCTTGGCATGTCCTAGTTTTGATCTGTGAGAGGTTGGGTGTTAATCTAAAAGACACAGAGCTCATTTTCAATGCTTTAAAACAGTGTTACTCAATCAGGCGGGGTCATGAGGGGGGTTTCAGAGGGGTTATCAAAGACCATCATGAAACATATATTTCAGATAATCTTAGGAACCCCTTTGACAGAGACGGCAGAAAATCTCTCTGCATGTCCTTCTCTTTCTCTTTGGAAACAGACGGCAAATCTGCTCATCAAAATCCCTCCTCCGCTGTGATTGTCTGGCCTCTCAGCCAAGGGGAGGGCTGTTTCTGAGACTCCAAGTGAACAGGGGAGAGCGGGCATGCTTGGTGCATGGCAATATAGTGTTCATGTTCAGGTGAAGGAAGGCGTGTGAGGTTGGAGAGAGGCAAACTCAAGGTCAATGCCCACCAAACCCTTCCAGTATTTTCTGTTGGTTGTTGGGAGTTCTGTGTGCCAAGTTTGACCCAAGTTCAGAATGTTCTTTGATTGTAGGTGGACTATAAATCCCAGCCACTACAACTCCCAAATGACAAAATCAATCCTCCCCCCAACCCCACCACTATTCAAATTTGGGTATATCCAAAACTCCACGGACAATGGCCACCAAACCCTTCAAGTATTTCCTGTGGGTCGTGGGAGTTCTGTGTGCCAAGTTTGGTTTAATTCCATCATTGGTGTAGTTCAGAATGCTCTTTGATTGTAGGTGAATTATAAATCCCAGCATGGTATGCATGCGCAGGCGAGAAAGAGCGTACAAGGCTGGAGGAAGGCAAACTCAAGGTCAGTGCCCACCAAACCCTTTAAGTATTTTCTGTTAGTTGTGGGAGTTCTGTGTGTCAAGTTTGACCCAACTCTATCTTTGGTGGAGTTCAGAATGCTCTTTGATTGTAGGTGAATTATAAATCCCAGCATGGTATGCATGTGCAGGCAAGGAAGAGCGTACAAGGCTGGAGGGAGGCAAACTCAAGGTCAATGCCCACCAAACCCTTTAAGTATTTTCTGTTAGTTGTGGGAGTTCTGTGTGTCAAGTTTGACCCAACTCTATCTTTGGTGGAGTTCAGAATGCTCTTTAATTGTAGGTAAACTATAAATCCAGCCAACTATAACTCCCAAATGACTAAACCAATCCCCCTCAACCCCACCAGGATTCAAATGTGGGCATATCAGTGCCAACTTTGGTCCAGCGAATGAAAATACATCCTGCATATCAGATATTTACATTATGATTCACGACAGCGGCAAAATGACAGTTATGAAGTAGTAACAAAAATAATTTTATGGTTGGGGGTCACCACAACATGAGGAACCATATTAAGGGGTCGCGGCATTAGGAAGGTTGAGAAACACTCCCTTAAAAGTAAAAGATATCTGGCTCCAATGCTGTTTCTGAACCTTGGCAAAATGGAACTGACCTAATGCCTTTTTTCCGTCTTTTCGCAGCAGTCACCCACAAGAGGGTTCACGAATGGGCCGAGTTTGTGGCCTTGTGGCTCCCCATTGGCAGCGGCCTCCTCAACTGCTTTGTCTATTTCTGGGTCAACCGTAACTTCAGGCAGAAGCTCCAGAAGGTCAGCCAAGCGCTGTGCCAACCCTGTTGCAAGGCCCAGCAGGACCAGTGGCCACCTCGCTTGCCCACCCTCAGTGCCTTTGTGGATGGCCAGAAGTCCCTGAGCCCCTTCCCCGGTTCCTCCCGAAGCACCTTTTCTTCTTCCAAGAACCTCAGGCGCTGCCAAGAACGGGACAACATAACAGACCTCCAGCAGCAAGGACCAGATCCCTCTTGATCTTTAGTGGCTTTGGGGTTTCTGGTGGATCACCATCAGTGGATCTCATGGTTGAAAAAGAATTGATGGGGCAATCAGTTGCAAGGGTACTTTTGGAAATGGACATGCCCTTCCTTATGAATGCAACCCGTTTCTACGCCTCTCTAGTCATTTTCTCCCTTTTCCCCACTTTATTCCATTTGTATATACAAAAATTTTAATGACTTGGACTGAGAATAGAGAATTGGATGGAAGAAACTGCACAATTCTTGTGCCACGGCTCCACTTTCACTGCCACGGTTGCATCATCGAAATCATAGGACTTGCTATTGAAGCAGCACTTAAAAGTTCTCAACTGGAGAGATCTAGTTCCCCCAGAACTGCAAATCCCAGGACTCCATGGCATTTAAAGTGGAATCACAGCACTTTGTCTTCCTTTCTATCTCCTATTTCCTCCATCTCTTGTTTACATGCACATTTCTCAAATATTCTTGGTCTGGGTTTATGTAGGTTTTTCGGGCTATATGGCCATGTTCTAGAAGCATTCTCTCCTGACATTTTGCCTGCATCTATGGCAAGCATCCTCAGAGGTTGTGAGGGTGTTTGCCAAAGATAAAGATGAAACGTCAGGAGAGAATGCTTCTAGATCATAGCCATATAGCCCGAAAAACCTACAACAATCCAGTGATTCCAGCCATGAAAACCTCCAACAATATATTCTTGGTGTGTTGTTACATGGAGAGCAATATATTAAGGATGATGATGATTGGCTGCAAGGGAAATTGGAATAGCATTTCCAGCAGGGCGTCCGTTCGGAAAAACAAGCTGCGATCACTATGGATTGCCAATAACTTATTTTATCTGGCTTTTCCTTCCCTTCTTTCACGCACAATATTTCCACTTTTCCCCTTCTCTCAGTCTGGGCTTCGTTCCCATTTGGAGAAGTAATACAATTTTTTTTAAAAAATGCGGTCCAAAGCTTTTAAACATTCCCTGTTGTGAGCTGGAGTTTTCTGTTCAAATCCCAGCTCTCTTTTCCCTCTCTTTCTTGCTAATACGCTTTCCCCCTTTTCGTCCTGTGTAAAGTGAATATGAAAAAAGTGAACAAATTAAAGAAAAATAAAGATGGTGTTTTGAAATAAACTTATGCTTAGGGTCTCTTTGGCACTGGGGCCTCAAGGCCTCTTAAAGAGGCATTCATAGGGTCTGGCTTTGGGGTCACAGAAACAGAGAATTGGAAGGGGCACCCAAAGGCCATCAAAACCAACCCTTCTGCCACAAAGGAAGGCAACATCAAAGCCCTCCCAACAGATGGCCATCCAGTCCCAAGGAGACTCCACTAGATTTGGAAGGGGGTATCCAAATGCCATTGAGACCAACCCTTCTGCCACAAAGGAAGGCAACATCAAAGCCACAAAGGAAGGCAACATTAACAGATGGCCATCCAGTCCCAAGGAGACTCTACTAGAGTTGGAAAAGGTACCCAAAGGCCATCGAGACCAACCTTTCTGCCACAAAGAAAGGCAACATCAAAGCCCTCCCAACAGATGGCCATCCAGTCCCAAGGAGACTCCACTAGAGTTGGAAGGGGTACCCAAAGGCCATTGAGACCAACCCTTCTGCCACAAGGGAAGGCAACATCAAAGCCCTCCCAACCGATGGCCTTCCAGTTCCAAAGAGACTCCACTAGTGTTGGAAGGGGTACCCAAAGGCCATCGACACCAAAACTTCTGCCACAAAGGAAGGCGACACCAAAGCCCTCCCGACAGATGGTCATCCAGTCCAAAGGAAACTCCACTAGTGTTGGAAGGGGTACCCAAAGGCAATTGAGATGAACCCTTCTGCCACAAAGGAAGGCAACATCAAAGCCCTCCCAACTGAAGGCCATCCAATCCCAAGAAGACTCCACTGGATGGGGTACCCAAAGGCCACTGAGACCAACCCTTCTGCTACAAAGGAAGGCAGCATCAAAGCCCTCCTGACAGATAGCCATCCAGTCCCAAGGAGACTCCACTAGTGTTGGAAGGGGTATCCAAAGGCCATCGAGACCAACCCTTCTGCCACAAAGGAAGGCAACATCAAAGCCCTCCCGACAAATGGCCATCCAGTCCAAATGAGACTCTCCGAGAGTTGGAAGGGTACTCAAAGGCCATCAAGACCAATCCCATTCTGCTAGTCAGGAACACACCTATGAAAACCTCTCGACAGATGACCATCCAGTCTCTTTTTAAAGACCTTTAGAGAAGGAAACTCTACTACATTCTGAATGCTGGAGTTGGGAGGAATTCCAAGAGCCATATACTTTGACCCCTTGTTTATATGCAGGAAGACACAATCGAAGCCCTCCCGACAGATGGCCATCCAGTCAAAGGAGGCTCCACTAGAGTTGGAAGGGTACTCAAAAGCCATCGAGACCTTTGAGTACCCTTGCAGGAAGGCACACTCAAAAGCCTCATGATAGATGGCCATCCAGTCTCTGATTAATGGAGGAGGATACTCCAACAAACTTTGAGGCAGAATAGTCTCTTGTTGCATAGCTCTTGTCATCAATAGGTTCTTCCTAAGTATGAGTCAGAATCCCTTTTCATTGGATCCTTGGCCATAAATGGTTGGGAAATCCTTTTGCGAATCATTGTGCTTGTCAGATATGGCAACCCTTGGTGAGATCTAACATGATGAATTTGGAGTTTGAAAGGGTCCTCCATCCTGCTGTGGGTCAGTCCATAACCCATTGGAAATGCTTGGCTTGGCCTCCCAATTCCTCCTGGAATTTCGTATTGAAGCGTTCACTCAGCGGGGCAGAGAAGTGGTTCTTCCAGTCTCCAGCGATGCCTGAAAAGGGCACAAGGATGGGTCAAACCTGCCGGGCATCTGCTTGATTGAGCCAAGACCAGTTGGGCATTTCTCGAGTCTCCCCAACCCATCTGCTCACCTTTCCTCATGAACTGGCCCTTGCTGGTGTCCAAGATCTCCTTGGGGATCAGGGTGGTGTTCACCATGGTGTTCTTGCTCATGGAGGCAAAGCTGCAGTGCATCCGGATGGACTCAACCAGGCCCGGCTTCATGGGGAGGCCCAGGAAAGCAGACAGTCGCTCCACGCAGCCTTCCAAGTCCTGCGACAGAGAAGGAGAAGGAAAACAGTTAGCGGGTGAATTCACTCTGCGGCAGATAAGGATCTACAGATAAGGATTTATCATAGGATCCTAGAGTTAGAAGGGACCTCCAAAAGCCATCCAGTCTAACCCTTTTCTGCCTGGCATCCAGTCTAACCCTTTTCTGCCATTGGCTTTTTTAGGTTCCGCATTACAGTGCTGACTCATGTTGAGCTTGTGTTAGAATCAGTGTTGGAAGGGATCCCAAGAGCCATTCTGCCAGGTAGGACAACACCATCAAAGCCCTCCTGACAGATGGCCATCCAGACTCTGCTTAGAAACCCCCAGAGAAGGAGCATATTCCACTACTGAGTTGCTGTTAACTTGAAAGGCCATGGATCAATGCTATGGGACCCTGGGAGTTGTAGTTTCCTAAAGTCTACATCCTCTGGATGCATCCACACCATGCAATGAATGCCATTTGACACCGCTTGAGTGGCCACGGCTCAATGCTTTGGGACTTTAGAAGCTGTAGTTTTCCAAGGACCTTAGCCTTTGTCAGGATTAATTTAGTTATGTATGTGTTTTTCAATGTGGGCACCACAATTGAAGAGAGATATTGACAAGCTGGAATGTGTCCAGAGGAGGGCAACTAAAATGATCAATTGTCTGGAGAACAAGCCCTATGAGGAGCGGTTTAAAGAGCTGGACATGTTTAGCCTGAAGAAGAGAAGGCTGGAAGGAGACATGATAAGGGCCAGGGATCAAGATGTGATGGGAAGGAGGGAGAAAGCTTTTCTGCTGCCTTGGAGATTAGGCTGCAGAACAATGGCTTCAAACCACAAGAAAGGAGATTCCATCTGAACATTAGGAAGAACTTCCTGACTGTGAGAGCTGTTCAGCAGTGGAACTCTCTGCCCTGCAGTGTGGTAGTGGCTTCTTCTTTGGAAGCTTTTCAACAGAGGCTATGGCCATCTGTTGGGGGTGCTTCGTATGCAATTTTCCTGCTTCTTGGCAGGGGGTTGGACTGGATGGCCCACGAGGTCTCTTCCAACGTTATGATTCTAACATATATATTAAGTGGGTGGTTTTTGTGATGGAGAGGGGGTTGGTCTAGATGACCTCGATGGTGCCACAACGAGAATAATATAATGTTGGGGGCCACCACAACATGAGGAACTGTATTAAGGGTTCGCAGCATTAGAAAGGTGGAGAAACACTAGCCACTAGACTTCTCTTGATACAGCCTAGAATCGCATTGGCCTTTTTAGCCGCCACATCACACTCTTGGCTCATATTCCACTTGTGGTCCACTAAGGCTCTCAAGTCAAGTCCAAGTCTAGACTGTAAAGGAAGACCCTTAATCCCTTTGAGCTCACCTTGAAACACCCACAACGCACTCATTTGACAGTGTGGATGCACCATAAGCGCAACACTCCCAACTCATCCCTTAAATATAGGAATTGGCCAATCTACCCACCTGCGGTCGCACTCACCTGGTGCAGCTCCTCGTAGGTGAAGTAGGTAATGTTCAATTCGTCCTGGCAGCTCAGCCAGCCTTTGATGTGTTCGAACCATGATCCGTAGTGTACTGGGGGGAGAGACAAGAAGGTAAAGAGCGAGGTGCACCTTTTACCCCCCTCGGCAGAGTCACGCCAGGCTCCTACGCTGGGAATGTGCTGGCACCTTTCCCTCCCATCATCGTGCGGCTCTTGTTATTCATTCGAGTGAAAACACGGAAATGTTCCAAGGACACGAAGCGCCGTGACTCAAGAGCCATCGCTAATGCAGAGAGCGGGAGCAAAGGGCCCCCATTAGACAAAAAGAGGAGAGAATCATCAGGTGCATCTACACTGTAGAATGAATGCCCTTTGGCATGACTTGAATTGTCACGGCTCGATGCCATGGGGCCCTGGGAGTTGTAGTTTCCCAAGGTCTACGTCCTTCTTTGATTGCATCTACACCATAGAATGAATGTCATTTGACACCACTTGAATGGCCATGGCTCGATGGTATGGGACCCTGGGAGTTATAGTTTCCCAAGGTCTATATCCTTCTCTGGATACATCCACACTGTACAATGGATGCCATTTGGTACCACTCAAATGGTCATGGCTTAATGCTATGGGACCCCAGGAGTTGTAGTTTCCCAAGGTCTACATATTTCTCTGGGTGCATCCACAGCATACAATGAATGCCATTTGGCACCACTTTAATGGCCATGGCTCAATGCTATGGGACCCTGGGAGCTGTAGTTTCCCAAGGTCTATAACCTTATCTGGGTGCATCCACACCTTAAAATGAATGCTATTTGGCACCACTTGAATTGCCATGGTTCAATGCTATGGGACTCTGGGAATTATAGTTTCCCAAGGTCTACATCCTTCTCTGTGTGCATCTACACCATATAATGAATGCCATTTGACACCACTTGAATGGCCATGGATCAATGCTATGAGACCCTGGGATTTGTAGTTTCCCAAGGTTTACAACCATCTCTGGCTGCACCCACACCATAGAATGAAGGCCATTTGACACCACTTGAATGACTATGGCTCAATGCTATGGGATCCTGGGAGCTGTAGTTTCCTAAAGTCTACATATCTCTCTGGATACATCCACACCGTACAATGAATGCCACTTGGTACCACTTTAATTGCCATGGTTGAATGTTATGAGACCCTGGGATTTGTAGTTTCCCAAGGTCTTTATCCTTCTCTGGGTGCATCCACACCATGGAATGAATGCCATTTGACGCCACTTGAATTCCCATGGCTCAATGCTATGAGACCTTGGAAGTTGTAGTTTTTCAAGGACCTTAGCCTTGCTCTGTCAAAGGATGCATCTATACTGCAAAAAAAAAAATGTAGCATGACCTCCACTTTAACTGCCGTGGTTCAAAGCTATAGGATTCTGAGAGTTGTAGTTTGGCAGAGAAGGCTAGAGACCTTGGAAAACTACAACCCCCAGGATTTCTTAACCTCAAGACATGGCAGTGAAAGTGATGCCAAAACTACATTTGTTCTACAGTATGGATAATCCCTTTGGCAGAGAAGGTTAGACCTTGAAAAACTACAATACTCAGGATCCGATAGCATTGGTGAATCACAGGGTGAATTTACACTGTAGAATGAATGTTGCTTGATACCATTTCAGCCACCATGGCTCAAAGCAATGGGACCCTTGGAATTGTAGTTTCCCAAGGTCTGTCGCTTTGGAAATGCAACTCTCCAGAATTATAATCCAACACTCAAAACACTAAGAAATCTGTTTGTCTCTCATAATTACCAGTCCTACAATATGTTGTTGTTGTTATGTATCTTTGATTCCTTCCTCTTGGCATTTCAGGTGTAGACCGTAAAGAACATTGTACAGCTGTTTGTATGTTGGCATGACAACCTAGAATGGTTATTTTTATGCTGGTTTTAAAGAATGGAAAAATAGCGTGCATATGGGTGTGTTTTTAAAGCAGCACCGAGCATGGCAAAATAGGACAAATATGAATATTTAGAATTTTTCTCAGAAAGAACGGCTTGGAAAAGAAGGGAAAATCCACAAATTCCTAGGCACGAAACTCCCTGTTTATCATGCCAAAACCTACTAAAGTGGACTTTTCTTTCCAGTTTGCATCTGCAATGAGGTTTTTCCAAGGTCTGAAGGGGAAATAAAGTCAAAATAAATACAATTCAGAGTGAAGCGCAGTTCTCCATTTGGGTGGAGTCAGTATAATTGGAAACGTATGTCCCAAAAGCCCTGCTCCACTAAAAGTTCATGGCACCATATTATCTTAGGTCGTATCTACATTGTTGAATGAATCCAGTTTGAATTGCCCAGGCTCCATGCCATGGAATCCTGGGATTTGAGGTTTGGTGAGGAAACAGCACTTGGGGAGAGAAGGACTTTGGAAAACTACCGCAGTGAGTCGCCCCTGGGCTGAGAACTGCAGTATATAAGCAAAGTAAATAAATAAAAATAAATAAATAAAACTACAACTCCCAGGATTCCATAGCATTGAGCCATGGAAGTTAAAGTGGAGTCGAACCGCATTAATTTAACAGTGTAGATCAGCGTTTCTCAAGCTGTGGGTGAGGACCCCTATGTGGGTCAAGACGGGTTTCAGTGGGGTTGCCAAAGACCATCAGAAAACATATATTTCTGATGGTCTAAGGAACCCTTTTTGGCAGAGAAGTTTGGTCCATATCTATCATTGTTTGAGTCCACAGTGCTCTCTAGATGTAAGTGAACTACAACTCCAAAACTCAAGGTCAGTGCACGCCAAACCCTTCCAGATCTATCATTGTTTGAGACCACAGTGCTCTCTAGATGTAGGTGAACTACAACTCCAAACCTCAAGGTCAATGCCCACCAAACCCTTCCAGATCTATCATTGTTTGAGTCCATAGTGCTCTCCAGATATAGGTGAACTACAACTCCAAAACTCAAGGTCAATGCCCACCAAACCCTTCCAGATATATCATTGTTTGAGTCCACAGTGCTCTCTAGATGTAGGTGAACTACAACTCCAAACCTCAAGGTCAATGCCCACCAAACCCTTCCAGATCTATCATTGTTTGAGTCCACAGTGCTCTCTAGATGTAGGTGAACTACAACTCCAAAACTCAAGGTCAATGCCCACCAAACCCTTCCAGATCTATCATTGTTTGAGTGCACAGTGCTCTCTAGATGTAGGTGAACTACAACTCCAAAACTCAAGGTCAGTGCCCACCAAACCCTTCCAGATCTATCATTGAGTCCACAGTGCTCTCTAGATGTAGGTGAACTACAACTCCAAAACTCAAGGTCAATGCCCGCCAAACCCTTCCAGTATTTTCTCTTGGTCGTGGGAGTTCTGTGTGCCAAGTTTGGTTCAAATCCATCGTTGGTGGAGTTCAGAATGCTCATCGATTGTAGGTGAACTATGAATCCAAGCAACTACAACTCCTAAATGACAAAATCAAAACCAGTATTCAAATTTGGGCATATTGAGTATTTGTGCCAAATTTGGTCCAGTGAATGAAAATACATCCTACATACCAGATATTTACATCATGATACATAACAATAGCAAAATTACAGTTATGAAGTAGCAACAAAAATAATTTTATGGTTGGAGGTCACCACAACATCAGGAACTGTATTAAGGGGTCGTGGCATTAGGAAGGTTGAGAAACATTAGTGTAGATGCACCTTTAGAATGGGAAGGATCCCCAAAGGGCATGTAGTCCAACTTCTTGCCATGCAATGCACACCTTCACAAGTCACTAACAGGTTTGCATTATTATTATTATTATTATTATTATTATTATCATCATCATCATCATCAAAGCAGGATCACAGCTGCTGTATTGCTTTTTAAGCATGGGGATGGACCAGGAAAATGAGTATTATTATTATTATTATTATTATTATTATTATTAAATGTATATTTATACCTGTAAAGAACCTCCGCCACTGGTAATGAAGCTGCCACCCAATTATAGAGAGACGCTACCAACTAGTGAGGAAGCGCCTAGGTTTAGGAGAAAGGAGCCACTGATTTGTAAAAGGCTCTGGTATTAAAGGCTCTGTTTGTGTTGTGAGGTAATTTTGGTAGAGTGGGTGCAACGAACGTAGAATTAATGGAGATGAGGCAGTTTAAAAAACCAAAGAGAACAAGTTTATTTTTAAACAAAGCGTATGGTTGCAGTATGAAGATGTTAAGCTTGGCAAATACTTGATGGTTACATGTAACTTGGTTGCGATACAATTCAGACTTTCGATGTTACAACTTATGAACTCTTGCTGTGGTGAAGCGCTTTATTAACCAGTGTTTCCTGCAATGAATAGTCTTTCTGTTTGATCTATACTTGATCAAATCACAGATCTCCAGTCTTCCTCCGACTAGCGATCTTAGCAAGCCTCTGTTAGTTCTTTCTAACTAAAGCAATTAACAAGGTTTTCCCCTTCAGCTTCCTAGCTGAAGAAATCTCTACTATTCACGAACACTAAAACCTGGCTCTTCACCTCTTCACTCCTCAGAGTCTCAAACTTGACTCTGCTGCTCTCTCAGAGTCTTTTCCCTGACTCTGCTGCTCTCTCAGAGTCTCCTCCTCTGACTGACTCTAACTGTCACTTTTTTAAACCTTCACTCTCTAAGCTCCTCCCACCTCCTCTTCTACCTCGTTTCCATGGTAACACATTTCTCACAGCTAGGCCGCTCCAGCCTTAGGGCAACCAATTCAAACATAAATACAGTTATAAGCATATTATTATAAACACTTCTGTACAATACCATACTTTCATCTCTTAAACAACACTTACAACACTAAAAACTGTACAAAGTCTTCCCCCTATGACAACTAATATCATCCCCATAGCCTATTATTATTATTATTATTATTATTATTATTATTAGAAATGCAACAAGATGACTCCACAGCAGATACTCTGCTGGCTTTTGTATTGGATCACACTTCAGACACTTCCCAAGTGTCTAGGACTGTGTGATGTATCGGCGAATAATGCAAGCAGATCCCAGTAGGGTAGCCTTCTGCAGCTGGCAGATGGTAATTTTGTCAGCGCCGATTGTGTTTAAGTGCAGGCCAAGGTCTTTAGGCACTGCACCCGGTGTGCCGATCACCACTGGGACTACTTTTACTGGCTTGTGCCAGAGTCTTTGGAGTTATTATTATTATTATTAGAAATGCAACAAGATGACTCCACAGCAGACACTCTGCTGGCTTTTGTATTGGATCACACGTCAGACACTTCCCAAGTGTCTAGGACTGTGTGATGTATCGGCGAATAATGCAAGCAGATCCCAGTAGGGTAGCCTTCTGCAGCTGGCAGATGGTAATTTTGTCAGCGCCGATTGTGTTTAAGTGCAGGTCTTTAGGCACTGCACTCGGTGTGCCGATAACCACTGGGACTACTTTTACTGGCTTGTGCCAGAGTCTTTGGAGTTATTATTATTATTATTATTATTATTATTATTACTACTACTACTTAGGACCGTGCTTTAGCACAGCAGGTTAACCCCCAGTTGCAGTAAATCTTTTCAATTGAAAAGTTGGCAGTTCGAAGTCCGAGTCAGGGTGAGCCCTGAGTCCCCTTCGGTGCTGCACCTGTATCTTGGGAAGTCTGACTTGGCCATGGTAGTCTACACTCTGGTTACATCCCGTATAGACTACTGCAATGCTCTCTACATGGGGTTGCCTTTGAAGGCTATTTGGAAGCTTCAAATGATCCAGTACGTGGCGGCCAGGTTGCTAACAGGAGCGACGCTCAGGGAGCATACAACTCCTCTGTTGCACCAGCTTCACTGGCTGCCAGTTTGCTACTGGGCACAATTCAAGGTGTTGGCTTTAGCCTATAAAGCCCTAAATGATTCTGGCCTAGCTTACTTGTCCAAATGTATCTCTCCTTATGAACCACCTAGGACTCTAAGATCTTCTGAGGAGATCCTGCTTCTGGTCCTGCCTCCTTCACAGATGTGTTTAACGGGAACGAGAGACAGGGTCTTCTCAGCGGTGGCCCCTTGGCTGTGGAATGCTCTTCCCATGGATATAAGATCAGCCCCCTCCCTCCTGACATTCCGTAAGAAGGTTAAAACATGGCTCTTCAAGCAAGCTTTCACTAATGCAACATAATTAGATAAAGATGATATTCGGAACGATTTGACGATGCACTTGAATTACGACTTTAGCAAGGAGACGTTGAAGATGGCTTTGTATGGTTTTTATATTATATGTTAATGTTTTAATTGTATTTATAATCTGTTTTAACTTTTGTTTTATAGTTGTGAAGGCATCAAATTGTTGCCGATTGTGAACCGCCCTGAGTTGCCTTCAGGCTAAGAAAGGCAGTATATAAATGTGGTAAATAATAAATGAATAAATAAATTATTATTATTATTATTATTATTATTGAATCATAGAGTTGGAAGAGACCTGGTGGGACATCCAGTCCAACCCCCTGTCAAGAAGCAGGAAAATTGCGTTCAAAGCATCCCCAAACATTATTTCTCATACAAACATCCTGCTTTCTTCTCTTGAATGAGACTCAAAGCAGCTAACAGCATATAAAACTAATGTCAAACTTATTTTGGCATGACTACTTTGCGGAAAAGCATACCAGTGCCATCCAAGAACTTCTGGGCAAACTCCTCAAAGGAACCCGGATCAGGGAAAAAATTGGCCATCCGGCAGAAATGGTAATAGGAGACAGCCACATCTTTGGGGTTTCTGGCCACATAGATCACCTGCGGCAAGAAAAGACGAAAGATATCAACATTGCTGCTTCCAATCCAGACTTGAAAAGATAACGTTCCCAAAGTTTTCTTCCTGATCTGGGAGGAAAGACAGATTTCTCTGCAGCGGTTGGGAAATACTTGCAACTAAGGGTTCCTGAATTGAGGCTGTGGAGCATAAATTCCCATACAGGCAGCATTACCTGTTTGTTGTGCAAGTTTGCTCTTGTTTTGGATGGCAACATGGTGCATCTGCCTGGGCAAGCAAGTGTGCAATGGAAAGAGTCCTACTGCAATTTTTAGCAGGAACGCATGGCATTATTATTATTACTAGCTGTACCCGACTACACGTTGCTGTGGCCCAGTCTGGTTAAATGGAAAAGAAAGAAAAGAGTAAGAGGTGCTTTCTAATATATGTGATTTCACGATGCTTGTGGGTATACAATATTTTTTGTTGTTCCATATTTTTACCTGTCACAGTTGTGACATCTATAGAATAGTAGATGTGTGAAAACATAAAATGAGGTTTGGACTGGATCGCCTTTGGGGGTCTCTTCCAGATTTATGATATCTATCATGTGTGTTTGTACGTGTATGTATATAAGTGTGTGTACATGCATGTATGCGTGTGTGATATGGCTCCCTGGCCATCTGTCTGGAGGGCTTTGCTGGTGCCTTCTTGCATGGTAGAAGAGAGTTGGACTGGAATATCTTTGGGGGTCTCTTCCAGATTTATGATGTGTATATGTATGTGTGTGTGTGTGTGTGTGTATGCATATTTACACTGCCTGGCCATCTGTCTGGAGGGCTTTGCTGGTGCCTTCTTGCATAGTAGAAGAGAGTTGGACTGGATTATCTTTGGGGGTCTCTTCCAGATTTATGATGTCTATCTTGTGTGTGTGTTTGTGTGTGTGTGTGTGTGTATACACACACTGCCTGGCCATCTGTCTGGAGGGCTTTGCTGGTGCCTTCTTGCATGGTAGAAGAGAGTTGGACTGGATGCTCCCTTGGGGTCTCTTCCAGATCCGTCGTGTATGTGCATCTGAGTCTATCCTATCTATGGCTGGCTGGCCATCTGCCTGGAGGGCTTCTTGCCTGGCTTGCCTCTCCCTGCCCTCCCAAAGCCCCTCTCTCACCACTGCCTTGCAGACCTCCTCCTCGGCCTTCTCCATACAGTCCCTTCCAAAAGACCTTTGATGTCCCTGTCCTCCTCCTTTCCTTCCCATCAATGAGGCAACTGCCACTTGTGGCCTCGAGTGGGAAGAGAGTGCCAATCAATGGGTAAAGCGGGAGCTTTCTCCTCCAGCCAATGAGTAAGCACGGAGGGAGGGAGAGGGGGTGGTTCCGAGCATGGAAAATGTAAGGTTAAGAACCTTAGCAATTGCTTGGGTGTCCAGCAGATGGCGCTGGTTTTGAAGCAAAAGATGTTTTTACCTATCACAACAGGTGTGACATCTGTATAGTAGTTGGATTTCAGCAACCTTTAAACCTTTGCGTGTTCGATTGCTACACTGTGTCCAAATTTTGAAGCAATCGGTTAAGTATTTTGGGAGTTATGAGGTCACTCACAAATAGACATTTACATTTTATAGAGAGAGATTATTATCAGGTCTCACTTGGGAATGCACAATGACACATGGAATTGCATTAAATGTACAAGTGCACTTCCACCACTTTGAACAGAATGTGCTGCTGGACATGTACTGCACAATTAAATATGGGTTTTTCTGTGCAAAAATATATGCTTCTGGATCCTCCCAAACTACCCTGCTTTTTGCACCCAAAACCCACTTAGAATCCCACTGCTGCTCTTTTCTTCATGTTCTACAATAGAGACGCTATTGGAATAGAAAAGGATATTCTTTGCACCCCTCCAACTGGGAGCAAGAGGTCTCCCTCGGAATGGGTAGAAGCTGCCTATACCCCATTGTGACTGGTAATGATGGACAGCTTAATTAACCACGAATTGGCTCCGCTCTCTAATTCAAGCCTATGTCTAATTAATTCTACGTAGCAAAGCCTCCGGTTAAGCTTATGATGCACCAGGCATGCAAACAGATTTTAGGGGTGTGTGTGTGTGTGGGGGGGGGGGGGGGGAGACATCGTGCAATAATTGCATCCTTCACCGTGAGCAGAAGTAGACGAGGAAGTGACTGCTCACAGATTAAAGTATTCATACTTGCATGGGCATGATTCACACAAAGGGTTTGGAGGCACCTGTATTGACCGTTGACTCACCTTTGGTTTTGCTTTGGCCAAAGCCTCCTCCAGGGCTGGATAAGGCAGGTGGGTGGTGAGGAGCCGGGGACCCTTGGGCTCCATGAGGGTCCCCATGTAGAGGTGTTCCAGCCAAGGCAGGCGGGCCCAGTTGGGGATGGTCTTGGCTGGCTCAGGGTCCCCCTCGCTGTGGATGAAGGTCAGGATTTCCTGCATCCAGGTGGTCCCTGCAAGGAAGGGTGGGAGAGTTGAGGTGATTCATCCCACAAAGCTGGTAGAATCGTCTTCTTTGCATTGGCGTTTCGTGCCAAACTAAGCTAAATAATTTAATATGTTGTGACCTGCTTTGAATCTCATTCAAGAGAAGAGAGCATGATGTTTATAGCAGCAGCAGCAGCAATAATAATAATAATAATAATAATCTATATAAATAAAATGTAATGTTCATTTGTGGGATTAACATAATTAAAAAAAACCACTGGACAGATTGACACCAAATTTGGACACAATACATCTATCAAGCCGACGAGTGATCATCACTCATAAAACACCGAAAAACACAGCAGAAGGGACTTAAAAAGCCAAAAAACAAAAATTACATTACAGCGCATGCACAAACCCACACACATACATACACACACACATATATATATCTGCAACCACACATATACCCTAGGCTTGGGCGGTTTCGTTCGTTAATTTCGTAATTCGTTATTAATTCGTATTTAAATTAGCTTACGATCCAATATTGAGCCATGCAGGAATAGTGTGAGGGGTAAATTAGATTCGAAACAATTTTTTCAATTTATTTCGTAATTATTTTGGAATTATTTCGTAATAATTTTGGCATGTCTGGTGCAAGTTTTATAGTTGTTGTTTGTTTTATCACACCAACAGTCAACAACAGAGGGAGAGGGAAGCTTCAGAAGTTTCCCCTGTCCCATTTGGAGGTTTTTTTAGCATATTGCGCAATCGCGTCCGCCATTAACGAATCGATTCGTAATTATACGAAATTTCGTATATTTCGAAATTTTTAAAAGGAAAATTTCGGAATTATTTAAAAAAAAAACGAAACGCAAGGGCCCCCTAAAAACAAAACGAGTTTAGAACCAAATTTTTCCGTGGTTACCCAAGCCTAATATACACATATACACAAATATATACACACACAAAATACATATACACAGACTGGGCCACAGCAACGCATGGCAGGGGATGGCTAATAATAATAACAATAACAATAACAATAACAATAATAACAACAACTAGCCATTGGGATGATGGGAATTGTCACAGGGGGAAGGGTTTATACTGTTTTTAGTGTTGTGGGCAGTTCGAGTCTCATTTAAGAGAGGAAAATGTGATGTAAATATAAATTTAATAATAATGATAATGTATTGTTGAAGCCTTTCATGGCTGGAATCACTGGGTTGTTGTAAGGTTTTCGGGCTGTCTGGCCATGTTCCAGAAGCATTCTCTCCTTATGTTTCACTTCATCTATGGCAGGCATCCTCAGAAACTAGGAAAATGGGGTTTATATATCTGTGGAATGATATCAAGGATGGGAGATAGAACTCTTGTCTGTTGGAGTCAGGTGAGTGCCTTCAAGGCACAGGGGTTCTGTGTGGGAAGTTTGGTCCAATTCTGTCCTTGGTGGGGTTCAGAATGTTCTTTGATTGTAGGTGAACTAGCAAAATTACAGTTATGAAGTAGCAATGAAAATAATGTTGTGGTTGGGGGTCTCCACAACATGAGGAACTGCATTAAAGGGTCGTGGCATTAGGAAGGTTGAGAAACATTGACTCAGGACCCTTCCACCCATATATCCCAGAGCCTTCCACACAGCCCTATATCCCAGAACAGTAAAACAGAAAATCCCACAATATAGAATCATAGTATCAAAGAGTTGGAAGAGACCTCATGGGCCATCCAGTCCAACCCCCTGCCAAGAAGCAGGAATATTGCATTCAAATCACCCCTGACAGATGGCCATCCAGCCTCTGTTTAAAAGCTTCCAAAGAAGGAGCCTCCACCACACTCCGGGGCAGAGAGTTCCACTGCTGAACGGCTCTCATAGTCAGGAAGTTCTTCCTCATGTTCAGACGGAATCTCCTCTCTTGTAGTTTGAAGACATTGTTCTGTGTCTGCTTTGAAGTTGGCTATCTGAGTCCACACTCAGATAATGTGGGATTTTTTTTTGCCTTGATATTCTGGGATATAGGGCTGTGTGGAAGGGCCCTCAGAATATCAAGGCAGAAAACCCCACAATATCAGTTTTGAACTGGAATATTTGAGTCCACACTGCCATATATTCCAGCTCAAAGCAGATAATCTGGGATTTTATTCAGCTGTGTGGAATAAATTCCATAGCACTGAGCTGTAGCAATTAAAAGTAGTGTCGAGCTGTATTAATTTTGCAACATAAGTGGACTCTTTTGAGTTTCAGAAGTCTGAGCCTTCTCTGCCCAAGAGTGCCAGGGCCTCCAAAGTATACATCCCAGGACCTCATAGCCTTGAGCCATTGAAAGCTCAAGTGGAGACAAACTATTCACTCTGGTGGAGCAGCCAGCTGGCTAAACCACAAAGCATTGGGATGGAAGGATTGAAGAAGGCGAACGTGGGAACGGGTGAACACGTGTCAAGGCTTACCAGACTTGGGGTAGGTGACCAGGAGGACGTCGGAGGGTCGGAAAGGGAAGGAGGCGGCCGCTTGGAGCGAGTCTTGTGTGTGAAGGTGGCCAGGGAATTGGATTCCAAAGAAGGTCTCCGTTACAGCCAGGCGAGCCATGATGGCCAGGAAAGAAAGGAGGAGGAAGGAAAGAAGAAAGAAAGAAAGAGAGGAGGAGGAGGAGAAAGAAGCAGACGGAAGAATGGGGCAGGCGGAGCTACTAGGGGAGCCCTCCCTCTCCCCTCCCTCTCACCTTAAGCACCCCCACTTTGCCCCTCTTTGGACCCCAACTCTCTCCAAACTCCATCCTCCTCCGCCCACTTTGGAGACTTGTGCGTTTTTACGCAATTCGATCCTGGTGCGTTTTTACGCACGGCAAAAGCAACCAGCTTCACGAAGCCACGGGATCTAAACCATATAACTGGACTTTATCAAAGTTTGGCCAGCTCTAAACCAAGCTTCAGGGTCTCTCTCTGTGTCACTTAGGGACTACAGCGCCCAGCATCCGCATTGGGAGAGCTCTTCAAAGTCACTGTCCCTTGCGCTTTGAAGTTTTGTCTGAAGTGCTGCTTTGTTCCACAAGAGCAGCAATTTTTGCACCTTCCCTGGAAGGGAAACTGCAAGGAAATAAAGAAGGGAGAGGGAAGGAAAAGGGAAGTATCTCAAAGACTGGTTTTTAATTTAATTTAATTTGTTTTCTTGAGCTTTTGTGGATATTATGATCCCTTTTCTTTGGATGCAGTACCAAGTGATATTGAGACCTCGGCATAAAACATACTCATAGCAGTACTTGTGAAAAAGATTTTGGGAGTGTAGATAGAAAGCAAGATTTTTGTAAACAGAGACCGAGTGCTCAGGCGCAAAAAACATCAGTTCGTTTACAGGAAAAGAAAGATAAGAAACCTTTATCTGGTGTTACGGTCAAGAGAAATGCTTTCCTTGTGCTTTTGGAATCTGGAAAACCTTAATACTGATTTATGGGGAAAGAGTTGCCTCAGTTGGGCCAACGCTGGAATTTCCAGACGGCCTTGCTTTCAAGTGCTCTTAGTTTAATTACCAAGTTTGTCAAGTTCCTGATTTGTGTATTAGATTTTTCATGCTACCTTGTTTCATGGATTCCTTTGCCTTGTTTCATGGATTTATATACCTATGGATCTTGTTTTGTCTTGAAACTCATTGTCTAACTTTTGTTTTGGAATTTTGCTGTTTTTTGCTAATTTTACTGCTTTGTCAACACATATTCTTCAATAAACTGCTTTCTGATTTTACCAATAAACTGCTTGCTGATTTTGTGGTGTTTAAGGTCAGAGGTGTTCCTGCTCTGGTGTACGACAGATTCTATGACTCTATCATTCATACAGTTTGGGGATAAAATGTAACAGGATCCAGAAAGAGGCAAATAGTGTTTCTTGAGCTTACATTTTCAAAGTTTGTCACATGAAAAAATGTAATAAACAAAGTGATATAGGTTTTTCAGATCTTTATGGTGGCCTGCTATTATTGATGCCTGGAAGCAATAAATGAGGTCAGTTTCCTTGGGTTCAAGACTCCGTTTGGAGCGTATTCCTTTTGCGACATAGGATGTAGCCAGGATTCTGGTGTTAATATATGAAGGCATCGTCTTTGCTCATACTTCTGCCAATGGGCTGGAATTTGTGTATATAATTCAACCCAGCTCTTTCTCTTTCTAACATTCCTTTGTAATTTCCTTGCTCTGGGATCCCTTTTTTTGGAAAATGTTGCTCTTGTTGTGTGTCTCCTATTTGTTTTCAATCTAAAGCAACTCTGTTTGGAGGCTTTTAAATAGAGGCTGGATGGCCATCTCTCGGGGATGCTTTCAATGTGATTTTCTTGCTTCTTAGCAGAATGGGGTTCGACTGGATGGCCCACGATATCTCTTCCAACTCTATGATTCTATTGTTCGGAAAAGGTTTGCCCTTGCCTCCTTTGAGGCTGAGTAAGTGTGACTAATAAACGATGTGCCGATATCCCGTTGCCAGCTGTTGAGAGGAGGGTTATCCTTTTAAGTTTTAAAGGAAATTAAACACATTTGAGTAAAGCAATTTGGGAAAGTGTTAAAATGCATGAGCATTTCCATGCAAATAAACAGATACACTTAGACCTTGGTCTGTTTCCTCCATTCCTGATGGTGTGAATCATTCACTCCATTTTCAAGTAAAACAAATTTGTGGAAATGTGTATATCATTGCTGTCTCTCATCAGCAGAAGAAGGAAGTCCTGGAAGAGGAACTGATCAGCTACATTCAAAAGAAGTGAAAGAAAAAGCACAGGTTTTAAAACACAAAAGAACTTTTCTGGCCATTTCTGGGTTCTTATTTGAGTTCTGAGATCAGGGGTGGGGCATGGGGAGGAATCCCAATTAGTCTACACTCCTTAAATACGAGGGGCGTTCATGAAACATTTTCCTTGACCTGTGACCTGTGGCCTGAGAGCAATGAAACTTGGCCCAGTTCTGAGTCCTTCTCTCCATGGGTGCCACTTCGGGACACACACTTCTCCCATCTTTTGAAGCAACTGTCAACACCTCGCTTGTAGAAGTTGACAGGTTGCTCCACAAGTCACGTTGTGACTCCGGAAATCAGAGTCTTGTCACCTGAGAAATGTTTGCCCTTCAAAAAAACCTTCATTTTTGGAAAGAGGTGGAAGTGAAGGTGCGAGGTCGGGTGAATAAAGAGGGTGCGGTAGGATTTTAAAGCTACAGGAGAGCAAGCTTCTTCTATTTGGGCAACAGATGAGTTGTGAACTGGTGCATTGTCTTGCAGAAGGCAGGCACCATTGGTGAGCATGCCACATTGCCTCTTGGTTTTGATGGCCTCCTGCAATTCCCACAGCAGTGAAGCATTGTATGTCCCATTGATCATGGTCTTCTTTGCTAGGAAATCCATTCACACTCCCCCGTGCTGGTTCCAAAATACTGTGAGCATGACTTTGCCTGCCGAGAATTGGGCACATGCCTTCTTTGGAGGTGGTGAGTCAGGATGGTTCCATTGCATCGACTGGACTTTAGTCTCAGGATCAGAGTGATGGACTCAGCTTTCATTCTGTGTGATCAGTCTGTTGAAAAAGTCCTCCTGGTTTCCATGACACATTATTGTCAAGAGAGCCTGAGAGCATTTGACCTTTCCTGAAGTTCCTGCTTCTGGAAAGGTGTGAGCAGCTGGAGGACCCAGTGAGCAGATACCTTATGCAGGTGAAGAGGGTCTTGGGTGATTTTTTTCCATGCACACCACACTCATCTTGACATTTTGGGCTAGGTGGAGAATGGGCATGCGGTGATTTTCCAAAATGGTGCCCTCCACTTTCTGTATGGTGTGCTCATGAATAGCAGAGTGGGGTCGCCCTCGAATGGGAGCTGTTTCCACCAAAATCTGACCACATTGGAATTGAGGATGCCAGTTCTTGACTCCATCATATGATGGGGAATCATCCCAGAAACCTCTTTCGTCTCATCCAATGTCTCCTTTGGTTTGTGACCTTTCAAGGAAAGGAACTTGAGGACTGCTCTGTATTCCACTGGGTCCATTCTCAAACTTCACAACACTTCAGCACCTGTGAAATCAAGACCGTTATCAGTTCTGGGTTGTAAATTGGCACGTACCCTAGAGAGACTTATATCATTACACATGTCTATTTTCAGTGTCCTGTGATCAATAGAAGTGGGTCAAGGGAAATGTTTAATGAACACCCCTTGTATAAGTGTGTCCATCTTGGACCTTTGGACAGACAACTCAATACAACAAAACAGGCCAGGAATAAATTGGATAACCTTATGGCCTTGAATTAACTTGACACAATGCAGTGCCTGACATCTTTGTCTCCTATTATTTGGGTATGTCACAAGGCCTGGCTGATCTTTAACACTTCATCCTGTGTGAAAATGACCTTCACCAGGTTAAGCAGTTGTGCATTAACCATTCTCCGTGAGAGTTGCTTGCATGAGAGTTGCTTGCTTATTATGGGACTCCAGTCTTGGAAATAATTAATTTTCTCTCCTGTATTTTGGTGTATGTTTGTCATTTGTATAGATTCCTTTGGGCTACAAATGTTTGATATGTGTTTTCGGTGGTGGTGGGGAGGTTATATTATGAGGTTCCTATCTTGAAAAAATGGATTAATTTTCCCTGCTATATTTTAGTTTGTAACTTGCATTGGTTAGTCGTAGTGGTGGTAGTAGAAGTACCCAGCTTTACTCTCTAAGAAAGAGACTGTGAGCCTTTGTTTCTCAACCTGGGGGTAGGACCTCGGGGGAGGGGGGGAATGTCAGAGGGGTTGCCAAAGACCATCAAAAAACACAGTATTTTCTATAAGGGATCTGCTAGGTTGGCAGAAGCTGGGGCTAACAGTGGGAGCTCCCCCTGCTCCCCCGATTCAAACCGCCAGTCTTTCAGTCTGCAAGTGCAGCAGTTCAGCGGTTTAACCCGCTGCACCACTGAGTGTAAAAGAAATTAAGAAATATAATTAAAATGGAAAAGGGTCATCAAGTGAAGCACAAGGAGATACAACACACAAGAAGATGCAACTCCAGGTTGTAACATGCCCAAAGAGGCAACCTTGTTGACTAAAAGCTCTTCTTACTTGTCTAACGGGTTGCAAAAATATATATATTGGATTTAGAAATATAGCCACACAGCTGAGAATAAAGAAACAGGTGTGGTGCCCTTTTTGGGTGCCACAGTCGTGCAGGTTCTCTGGAAATCCAACCTTGTCGGGCAAGATCTCTTAGCTCCTCCCCAGCTTTATGGCCTGAGACAGGTGGGTTTGGCATCGCACCCATTTGGATCTTCCTGGTCCAAGACTCCAAGGCCGCTATCAGTCTGCTCCGGGCATCAAACGAAGGAGCCGCTGATCATCTCTCCTGACAAAGCCTTAAGGCCTCCAAGGAGAGTTCAGAAGAAGGTGCAACCCTTGACTTTGGAGACTGTGCATCATGGCAGGACACCTGGTCGCTTGCCTGCTCCTCTCCCAAATTGCCCTCGGAGCAGGAGATTCGTATCTGACAGAGGCAGAGAGAATCATGAAAGTGACACCTGTAATAGATGGGTAAGAGGCACCTGCCTTCCTTCCGTTCCTCCTCCTCCTTCCCTTTCTCCTCCTCATCTTCCCTTCCCTCTCTCTCCCAATTTCCCTTTCTCTTCCTTCTTCTCTTCTCTTCCCTTCCTGTCCTTCCCTTTATTCTTATTTTCTCTTCCCTTCTTCCTCATTCTTTTTCTTCTCCTTTTTCTCCTGTTCCTCCTCCCATTCCTTTCCTTCGTTTCCCTTCTCTTCCATCTTCCTTCCTTCCTTCTTTTCTTCCCTCTCCGGACTGAATGGCCCTTGGAGTCTTTTCCACCTCTATGATTCTATGACTGAAATAGAATGCAGTTAAAACAATATCTGACCCAATTTTAATAATTGAATGGACAACTGTATTCAGATATTTATTTATTTACCATATTTTTATATCGCCTTTCTCAGCTCGAAGGCGACTCAAAGCGGTTTACAGTCGGCAACAATTCAATGCCGCCAATATCGTAAAATACAATTAAAAACATTAGCATATAATATAAAACCATAACAAGATCAATAAAAACATATATCATCAGCGTCTCCTTGTTAAAAACCTTGTCCGGTCACATCGTCCAGTCGTTCCATTGTCCTGTGTTTGCCCATGACACTGCATTTGTGAATGCTTGCTCAAAAAGCCAAGTTTTGACTTTTTTACGAAATGTTAAAAGGGAGGGGACCGATCTGATATCCCTAGGGAGGGCGTTCCACAGTTGAGAGGCCACCACTGAGAAGGCCCTGTCTCTCGTCCCCACGAGACACATCTGCGACGAAGGCAGGATCAAAAGCAGGGCCTCCCCAGATGATCTTAAAGTCCTAGATGGTTCATAGGGAGAGATACGTTCAGACAGGTAAAATATCTAAAAGTGCCCAAGTTACATATAAAACTTAAGATATACAGCCAAACATGGTGTAATGGTTTGAACATTGGACCTTATCCTTCTTCTCATCCTTCCTTCCCTGTTTCTTCCTCTCTCCCCTCCTCTCTTTTTTCCTCCTTTCCCTAATCCTTCCTTCCTCCCTTCCTCCCTCCCTCCTCCTCCTCCTCTTCTCTTTTTTTCCTCCTTCCCCTAATCCTCCTTCCTGCTTCCTTCCTTCTTTCCTTCCTTCCTTCCTTCCTTCCTTCCTTCCTTCCTTCCTTCCTTCCTTCCTCCTCTTCCTCCTCCCCTTCCTTTACTAATCTTCCTTCATTCCTTCTTCCCGATCCTCTCTCCTGCTGTGCCAAATCACCCAGAGAGCATATCTTATAGCAGGAATGATTATATGATATGAAAGACACCAGGAACCATCTGCCACATGGCAGGTGCCAAACCCCACCTCGACCCCCTTTACCCATCCAAGTCTAGCTTCAAATCCTCACAGTTGCTGGAGGGGAAAAGGGGGTTTACCAGGAATTATGATTCATTATGCATTGTAATGTGCCAAAGGCAATCCCTCAGAAAAAGAAATCGGCAGAACCAGTTCTGAGTCTTCCTCACCAAAGGATACCTGAATTTCATGGGATCACCATGAGTCGTAGGATCATAGGATCATAGTTGGAATAGACTTCATGGGCCATCCTGTCCAACCCCATTCTGCCAAAAAGCAGGGAAATCGCATTCAAAGCACCCCCGATAGATTGCCATCCAGCCTCTGTTTCAAAGCCTCCAAAGAAGGAGCCTCCACCACACTCAGTGGCAGAGAGTTCCACTGCTGAACAGCTCTCCTTACAGCCAGGAAGTTCTTCCTAATGTTCAGATGGAATCTCCTTTCCTGTAGTTTGAAGCCATTGTTCCATTGAGTCCTAGTCTCCAGGGCAGCAGAAAAACAAGTCCTTATTATTATTATTATTATTATTATTATTATTATTGAGATACAAAGTGGCTCACAATATTAAGAACAATGCAATTTACAACTTACTCATGTTGCATACACAAGTTATCCATGTTACATATATACATACAACATACCCATGCTGTGTGTGTTTGTGTGGAGATCTGGCTAGTGGTGTCGTTACTGGTGGCTTCCATAACATTAAACTGATGGGTTTAGTAGTCTGAACTTGAAAAGGAGCTCTCCAAGGCACTGAGCTGCAATACAGTCAAGTTGTATGAGTGTGTGTACACCCAGTCCCCGAGTTACAAACATGAGACTTATCGTTAAGAACACACACACATACACAGTATACACATTCACATACAGGCAGTCCCCAAGTTATGACCAAAATAGATTCTGTAGGTTTGTTCTTAAACTGAATTTGTTTGTAAGTTGGAACAGGTACATTTTGTAAGTGTAACTCCAGATAGAAATAGAAAGTGAGAGAGATAGAGATAGAGACAGAGAGATAGCGACAGAGAGATAGAAAGCTAGAGAGATAGAGATAGAGATAGAGAGAGATAGAGATATCTCTATCTCTATCTCTCTATCTATATCTATATCTATATCTATATATATATATATATCTATATATATCTATACCTATAACTATGGAAGAATGAACACCTCTGTAGTGTTTCCTTTGCTGTCTGTGCCCCTGTTTAAAAGATTTCATTGGATTTTGAAAAATTTGGCTTGTGGTGAAAATGAGGATTGAGGACAAAGCTTCAGTGGAGACTCCTTTCCCCCATGATAAACACTCTTTCAGGAGTGATGTTCTCTTCTTAGGGATAGATTTCTCCCACTTCCTGTTGTCTCACCCCATTCTTAACTATGAGTCTCATGTTTATAACTCGGGGACAGTGTATACACACACCCATACTACTTGACTCTGTTGTAGTTCAGTGCCTTGGAGAGCTCCTTTTCAAGTTCAGACTACTAAACCCATCAGTTTAATGTTATGGAAGCCACCAATGAAGACACCAATGAAGACACCACTAGCCAGATCTCCATAAATGTTGCCCTATGTGGAGTTCAACTCCCAGAATCCCTGAAGTTGAGCCATGGGGGATTCTGGGGTTCATAGTCTGAAGAAGTCCACTTTTCCAAGCCTGGGTGAGGTTCTCCCATGTCATCCAATAGCTTTCCATTGCTGTTTCATAGGTTTTCTGTATGTTATGGAAGCCACCAATGAAGACACCATTAGCCAGATCTCCATAACGTTGCCCTATGTGGAGTCAACTTCCAGAATCCCTGCAGTTGAGCCATGGGGAATTCTGGGGTTCATAATCCCAAGAAGCCACTCTTCCAAGCCTGGGAGAGGTTCTCCCATAACATCCAATAGCTTCCTATTGCTGTTTCGTAGGGTTTCCCTATGTTATGGAAGCCACCAATGAAGACACCACTAGCCAGATCTCCATAACATTGCCCTGTGTGGAGTTCAACTCCCAGAATCCCTGCAGTTGAGCCCTGGGGGATGTTGGGGTTCATAATCCCAAGAAGTCACTCTTCCAAGCCTGGGAGAGGTTCTTCCATGACATCCAATAGATTTCCCTTGCTGTTTCATAGGGGTTCCCTATGTTATGGAAGCCACCAATGAAGACACCACTAGCCAGATCTCCATAATGTTGTTCTGTGTGGAGTTCAACTACCAGAATACCTGCAGTTGAGCCCTAGCTATGCTGCTTGGGGATTCTGGAGTGTATAGTCCTAAGAAGGCCACTTTCCCAAGTCTGGGAGAGGTGTCATCTAATTCTGGGGTTCATAATCCCAAGAAGCCACTCTTCCAAGCCTGGGAGAGGTTCTTCCTTGTCACCCAATAGCTTTCCATTGCTGTTTGCCAAAAGCCTTAACTTTGGGGTTCCTCTGCCAGCCATTGATCTTAAATGGAGAGCAAAAAGCAAAGCACCAAAGTGCCATCAATGAGCAAGAGAACCTCAGGCCAGGGAGGGAAACCAAGGCAAAAGCAACAACTCTGAAGACAGCAGCCAAGAAAACCACTGCAGTGAAAGAGTGCGTTGATGCATGGAGAGGAACACAATGGTTTTATATATTTGCTGTCATAAACAGGTCATAAAGAACAGGTTGGACTGCACTTTGGTTTGGTATAATTGTCCCAAAGCATGAAAGCTGATGAACCAAATGCCTAGAAATAAAAGTTTATGGCTGTGAACTCTGTATCTTTGGAAATAGTTCCTTCCTCACCTTCTCTACAGGGAATAAAGCCGGAAAGGACCTCCCGGTCATTCTCCTTTGCCTTTAATCCTCTTTGGGCCTCATAAATGCCATGCCAGGGCTGGGAGGGCCATCGCAATGAAGACATATCCTGATCGCCTCCATGTTCCCATCTTTCAGCTCCTTTCCAAACCAGGTGCAGACGTCTTCGTCTTATTATTATTTTGCACTCTGAGAAATGGGATTTGCACTGCAGGCTTGTTTGGGATTAACCCCCCTCCGCTTCAATAGGGCTTTCTCCGTTATCAATGGGCTTATAAACACTTCTTGTTTGCAAGGCAAGCGATCCCCGGGCTTTCCAAAGCGGCTTTCGGAAATGATACAGCAGGCAGGAGCAGGCCTTCCTATGGGGTAAAAACATACTGAGATCTAATCTATTCCCTCTGCCAAGCCAAAAAAATGCTCACTTTGGACTATAGGACCCAGAAGGCACCAATCAGCACAGCCATTGGGGATTGGCATACTGAAATCTAATCTGCTATCTATGGGAATTCTTTGAAGGGCTCAGAAAAGCTAGCTTTGGACTACAGCTCTCATCATCATCATCATCATCATTATCAAATAGATTTCTACTTCAGCTCCCATCATCATCATATAATAGCTGGAGCCCACGGTGGCGCAGTGGGTTAAAGCACTGTGCCGGCAGGACTGAAGACCGACAGGTCGCAGGTTCGAATCCGGGGAGAGGCAGATGAGCTCCCTCTATCAGCTCCAGCTCCTCATGCGGGGACATGAGAGAAGCCTCCCACAAGGATGATAAAACATCAAAAATCATCCAGGCGTCCCCTGGGCAACGTCCTTGCAGACGGCCAATTCTCTCACAACAGGAGCGATTGCTCCTGACACGACAAAATAATAATAATAATAATAATAATAATAATAGCTTTGGGCTACAACACCTATCATCATGGAATATCTTTGGATTACACTTCCCATCATCATAATTATCATAATCTAATAGCTTTGGACTACAGCTCCCATCATCGTGAGCTAATAGCTTTCTACTACAGCTCCCATCATCATCATCATATAATAGCTTTTGACTACAGCATCTATCCTCATATAATAGCTTTGGATTACACATCCCATCATCATCGTCATCTAATATCTTTGGACTACAGCCCCCATCATCATGATCTACTGTAATAGCTTTTTATTACAGCTCCCATTATCATCATCATCATCGAATAGCTTTCGACTACAGAACCTATCATCATCATCATATAATAGCTTTGGATTATATCTCCCATCATCATCATCATCATCATCATCTAATAGCTTTGGACTACAGCCATAATCATCATCATGATGATGATCTAACAGCTTTGGACTACATCTCCCATCATCATCATCATCATCATTATGATCTAATAGATTTGGACTACAGCCCCCATTATCATCATCTAATAGCTTTGGACTACAGCACCGATCATCATCATCATCATCATCATCTAATAGCTTTGGACTACAGAACCTATAATAATCATCATCATATAATAGCTTTGGATTATATCTCCCATCATCATCATCATCATCATCATCATCATCATGATCTAACAGCTTTGGACTAAATCTCCCATCATCATCATCATTATGATCTAATAGATTTGGACTACAGCCCCCATTATCATCATCTAATAGCTTTGGACTACAGCACCTATCATCATATAATAGTTTTGGATTACATCTCCCATCACCATCATCATGATCGAATAGTTTTCTGTTACAGCTCCAATTATCATCATCATCATCATCATCATCATCATCTAATAGCTTTGGACTACAGCACCTATCATCATCATATAATAGCTTTGGATTACGTCTCCCATCAACATCATCATCATGATCTAACAGCTTTGGATTACAGTCCCCATCATCATCATTTAATAATTTTTGACTACCGCTCCTATCATCATCATCATATAGCTTTAGACTACACCTCTCATCATCATCATAATCATATTTATTTATTTACTAGCTGTGCCCTGCCACGCGTTGCTGTGGCCTATAGTAAAACTTATCAAAGTTGAGGTAGATATCTGGACTATTATGAAAGAGAGGTCCCTACTTATTCCTTCCCCCTTTTCCTCCCCCTTTCTCTCCTTTCTTCCTTCTCTACCTTTTTCTTTCTTTCCTTCTTTCACTACTTGGTTTCATCCTTCTCTCTTTCCTTCATTCCCTCCCCCTTTCTTCCTTTGCCTTTCTTCCTTCCCTGTTTGCTTCCTTCTTTCACTTTTTATTTCCTTTTATTTCACCACCATCATAACAATAACAATAATGCAATGCATTGCCTCTGGGACCTGACACCTCTCCCATTCCCCCTAAAAGGGTCTCATAGGAACAATAGCATAATAATAATAATAGAAATAACAACCTTTCCCCGCCACGTGTTGCTGTGGCCAATCTTCCCTCTTTCTCTCCTTCTTTCCCTCCCTCCCTCCCTCCCTCCCTCCTTCCTTCCTTCCTTCCTTCCTTCCTTCCTTCCTTCCTTCCTTCCTTCCCATCTTTCCTTCTCCTCTTCTTTCTCTATCTCTTTCCTTCCTTCCCCTTTTTCTTTCTCTTCTGCTGTCTCTCTTTTCTTTCCTTCCATCTTTCCTTTTCTTTCCTTTTCTTCTTCCTCTAACTTTCCTTCCTTCCCCCTTTTTCTTTACCTCCCTTTCTCTTTCTTCCTTCTTTCCTTCCTTCCTGTCTTTCCTAGATTTTGACAGGGCGGGAAGGGGCGGGGTGGGGTTTGGAGGTGGCGTGAAGTAAAAGGAGGTAAGATTGGGGCAGGGGAGTGATGGAGCGTGGGGTTGCGTGTGTGTGTGCGGCGGCGGGGGGAGTGGGGTTGCGTGTGTGTGTGTGCGGCGGTGGGGGGAGTGGGGTTGCGTGTGTGTGCGGCGGTGGGGGGAGTGATGGAGCGTGGGGTTGTGTGTGTGTGTGTGGCGGCGGGGGGAGTGGGGTTGCGTGTGTGTATGCGGCGGCGGGGGGAGTGATGGAGCGTGGGGTTGCGTGTGTGTGTGCGGCAGGGGGTGTGTGTGTGCGGGAAGCGGCGCGGCTTGGAGTGGGCATGGTTTCCGCAGAGGGAACGTTGGCCAGAAGGCCATGTGCGTGCGCCAGGAAACTTGCGGCTGGGCGCCAATGCGCATGCTCAGTTGTTTTGCCGTTTTGTGAGTGTGTTGTTGTGTTGTTTTTCATTTTGAGTAGATATGTTTGTACCTTGTGGGTTGTGTTATGGTCATGGGAATTTTGGTTTCGTTGGGGTTTTTTTGAGTTTTGTTCTTTTGCCGTTTTGTGAGTGTGTTGCTGTGTTGTTTTTCATTTTGAGTAGATATGTTTGTACCTTGTGGGTTGTGTTATGGGCCTGGGTTTTTTAGTTAAGTTTCGTTGGGGGATTTTTGAGTTTTGTTGTTTTGCCGTTTTGTGAGTGTGTTGTTGTGTTGTTTTTCATTTTGAGTAGATATGTTTGTACCTTGTGGGTTGTGTTATGGGCACGGGGATTTTGGTTAAGTTTCGTTGGGGGATTTTTGAGTTTTGTTGTTTTGCCGTTTTGTGAGTGTGTTGTTGTGTTGTTTTTCATTTTGAGTAGATATGTTTGTATCTTGTGGGTTGTGTTATGGGCACGGGGATTTTGGTTAAGTTTCGTTGGGGGATTTTTGAGTTTTGTTGTTTTGCCGTTTTGTGAGTGTGTTGTTGTGTTGTTTTTCATTTTGAGTAGATATGTTTGTACCTTGTGGGTTGTGTTATGGGCACGGGGATTTTGGTTAAGTTTCGTTGGGGGATTTTTGAGTTTTGTTGTTTTGCCGTTTTGTGAGTGTGTTGTTGTGTTGTTTTTCATTTTGAGTAGATATGTTTGTACCTTGTGGGTTGTGTTATGGGCACGGGGATTTTGGTTAAGTTTCGTTGGGTTTTTTTTTAGTTTTGTTGTTTTGCCGTTTTGTGAGTGTGTTGTTGTGTTGTTTTTCATTTTGAGTAGATATGTTTGTACCTTGTGGGTTGTGTTATGGGCATGGGAATTTTGGTTAAGTTTCGTTGGGGGGTTTTTGAGTTTTGTTTCCTCGTTGGATGCCCCTAACAAATTTATATATATAGATTTATTGACAACATTTTTATCCTGCCTTTCCCAGCCCGAAGGAGACTCAAGGCAGTATCATAGCTTTGGACTACAGCTCCCAAAATCCACCAGTCAGCATAGCCACTGGGAATTGTAGTCCAAAAAACAAGCCATTCCCAAGTTCTGGATGGGAATTAGGTTTAGAAGATGAGTTGTGTAGAAGGGATATAGTAGACATGGGCCAGATTCCAGTTTGGGTCTGTGTATCGTTGCCTATAAAAGCATTTAGATATGTGGAATGTTTGCACCCACTTCCATGTTGCCAAACTGAGCGTTGTATACAGTCACTCTTAAGCATGAGATGGGCCTATGTGCATTTACGACTTTGCTCAATGGGATTTGGTTCCCCTCATTTCCAGGCACAATGACCTTCCCTGGCAGCTGCTCTTACATTTCAACAACCAGATCGCCAACAACCAGTTGGCGAACTTGAACCACCTGAACAAGACGCACACTAACATCCCGAAGCTGCGCCTGGGGCACGTGGGAGCGCAGGTGAGTGGCTTGGAGCATCCATATCATAATGCTTGTTATGGAGTTTGCAATATTAATAATAATAGCAACAACAACAATAACAATATTCCACTTTTGTCTCTTAGAGAAGACACAAAGCTGAAGGTTTTTCCTCCAGGCCACTTTGCATATTGCGATGTTTGCTGATCTTCCTCGCAGCTCATTGCCTAAATGTAACACTTACACAGAGGCAGACCAGAACAAAAGCAATATTGTCATGAATGACTTTTCAATAACATTGAAGCATAGGTTCTTTTTATTGCAATTTCCAGTGTGAGAGGGTATATCAGATTACAGATTTATTTATTTGTCGTGTCAGGGCAACCAGTCAATTATATTACATTTCTAACAGAACAAAGCAAACAAACAGACAAAATACAAAATTTGTGAGTTTGGTAGTTAATTAAATGTCCTTTGACCAGTATCTGGCCACTTGGAGTGCTTCTGATGTTGCTGCAAGAAGGTCCTCCATTGTGCATGTGACAGGGCTCAGGTTGCATTGCAGCAGATGGTCAGTGGTTTGCTCTTCTCCACACTCGCATGTCGAGGATTCCACTTTGTGGCCCCATTTCTGAAGGTTGGCTCTGCATCTTGTGGTGCCAGAGCGCAGTCTGTTCAGCGCCTTCCAAGTTGCCCAGTCCTCTGTGTGCCCAGGGGGGAGTCTCTCATTTGGTATCAGCCATTGGTTGAGGTTCTGGGTTTGAGCCTGCCACTTTTGGACTCTCGCTTGCTGAGGTGTTCCAGCGAGTGTCTCTGTAGATCTTAGAAAACTATGTCTAGATTTAAGTCGTTGACGTGCTGGCTGATACCCAAACAGGGGATGAGTTGGGGATGTCTCTGCCTTGGTCCTTTCACTATTGGCTACTACTTCCTGGCAGATGTCAGGTGGTGCAATACCGGCTTACAGGTAAACATTTAGACAAAGAATGACATTGGACATACAGACATACAGATTCTATGCATTTGCATTGTATTTACAATGCCATTGGTTTTAAAAATAATTTTTATTAAAGAATTATCTTATATTACATAACTAAAAAAAGAGGTTCAAAGGGTAACATAAGGTAAAATAAGGATAGATATGGTAGGGCTGTGGCAGGGAATTGGGATTGGGGAATAGTGAGTGGCTTTGGGGAAGGTATGGGTGGATATTCGGAAAGAAGGCGGAAACTAGGGAGGGAATAAGGGGGGGGGGTATAGGTTGTGTAGAGGTTTTTTCTGACTTCCCAATCTTCTTCTCCACGGCTTCTGGTAGTATAACTTCCCATCTTTAGTATTTTCCTAATCTTCTGGTCTTTCTTCTTCTCTTCTGTGGTATGTTGTCCTATTTCAGATTCCAGTAAAAATTCTTCAAATAACTTCCAACCTGTTTTCTTCATTGGTCTTTTACAATTACTGAAATGCATAGAAAAATCAGGATCTCTCTCTCTCTGTGTAATAGAAAGAATGCTAACAGGACAAGCCAAACGGCACAGCCAAGAGGGAGAGGGAACATTCCAGGAGAGAGAGAGATAAGCCCCAGAGGCTGGTACGAAAGGCCCAGTGTCTTCCTTCTAGGGAAGGAGCCAATGCCTCTCTCTTGACAGGTCAGAGTGGGCCCCTTGATGGATGACTGTAAGATGCTTGCTCTTCAGCAAGACACAGAGACATGCCTTTTGCATGTGGAAGATAGAACTTGATATTCTTATGATGCTTTTTTGACCATGATGCTAAGATGACGTAGGAATTACGTTAATGTATGTAGTAACATGTTTCTTTGTTTGACTCTGATTGGAGACTATAAAAGGCACAGTCAATGCCTCTATCATTTGCTCTGGTGCTTTAGGAGAGAACTTCTCACCAGGGTCCCAGCTGGATAAATAAATCCATGCTTTTCAGACCTCCAGGACTCTCTTTGCCTCTCCTTTCCTTGGAACCTTTTCCCTGCCATTTCAGCGTCATATACCACCTGTAAACCATTTTGAGCCAATTCTCTTGTAGGTCTGTTGAATAGGTATATTTAATCTTTTTTGTCCAAATTTGTTTCTCAGTGTTTCTCAGTGTTTCTCAACCTTCCTCATGCCACGACCCTTTGATAATGTTCCTCATATTTTGATGACCCCCAACCATAACATGATTTACGTTGCTAATTCATAACTGTAATGTTGCTACTGTTATGAATTGTCATGTAAATATCTAATATGAAGGGTGTATTTTCATTCACTATACCAATTTGGCACAAAACTCCAATATGCTCAAACTTGAATACTGGTGGGGTTTGGCAGGGGGGATTGATTTTGTCATTTGTAGTTGTAGTTGCTGGGATTTAGAGTCCATCTAACAATCAAAGAACATTCCGAACTCCACCAATGATGGAATGGAACCAGTCTTGGCACACAGAACTCCCATGACCAACGGAAAATACTGGAAGACCTTGAGTTTTGGAGTTGTAGTTCGCCTATATCCAGAGAGCACTGTGGACTCAAACAATGATGGATGTGCACCAAACTTGGCACAAATACTCAATATGCCCAAATGTGAACACTGGTGGAGTTTGGGGAAAATAGACCTTGACATTTGGGAGTTGTAGTTGCTGGGATTTATAGTTCACCTGCAATCAAAGAACATTCTGAACTCCACCAATGATGGAATTGAACCAAACTTGGCACACAGAACACCCACGATCAACAGAAAAAACTGGAAGGGTTTCGTGGGCATTGACTTGGAGTTTTGGAGATGTAGTTCACCTACATCCAGGTAGAGCACTGTAGACTCAAACAATGATGGATTTGGACCAAACTTGGCACAAATACTCAATATAGCCAAATGTGAACACTGGTGGAGTTTGGGGGAAATAGACCTTGACATTTGGGAGTTGTAGTTGCTGGGATTTATAGTTCACCTACAATCAAAGAGCATTATGAACCCCACCAATGATAGAATTGGGTCAAACTTCCCACACAGAACCTCCATGCCATTAAAGGGACTCAGTGGTGTGAGCCTCCCTCCAGCCTCACATGCTCTCCCTCATCCATACATGTGCACCACACTGCCATGCGCCGATCACACCTGCCCCCCCCCCCGCTTAGAATCTCAGAAACAGTCCTCCCCTTGGCTGAGAGGCCAGCCAATCACAGCGGAGGAGGGCTTTTGGTGCGGGGTTTCGTCGACTGTTTCCAAAAAGGAAGAGAAGGACAGGCGGAAAGATCTTCAGCCTTCTCTGCGAAAGGGGTTCCTAAGACCGTCAGAAATTTATATGCCACCCTTCTCACCCCGAAGGGACTCAGAGCAGCTTACAAGTCATATGTACATACAACATGCTATATTATTAGCATACTACGAATACATCATTCATAATATTAGTATTATATAACATTATATTGTTGCTGAGGGAGGGGCTCTGATGTCACAAGAGACAAGATGGAACTGTCTTCTCAGCTCCCTTATCTCTCTCTCTCACTCTCTCTATGTATGTGTGGAGATATATATAGATAGATAGATAGAAAGATAGATAGATAGATAGATAGATAGATAGATAGTGTGTGTGTGTGTGTGTGTGTGTGTATGCTTTTTAAAAGATATATGCTTTCTGATGGTCTTTGGTGACCCCTCTGAAGATGAGAGCCATATTTATATATTTGGAAGGATGTACCATTGACTTCCCACACAGAACACCCATGACCAACAGAAAATATTGTGTTTTCTGATGGTCTTTGGTGACCCCTCTGGCACCCCCGCACAACCCTCCCAGGGGTCCCAGCCCCCAGGTTGAGACACACTGACCTAGAAGAATCCTCCACTTTGTGTGACTGTGGAGCAGAACAAACAACTCCGCACCTGTATGCTTGTCCACAATGCCCTGCCCCATGTACAGAGGAAGAATTGTTTAAAGCTAGAGAAATGCGGTTGCTGTTGCCCAGTTTTGGTCAAAAATTATCTAGCCGCTTGTGCTCCTTCTATTTTTATAAGTTTTATACTTATGTATGGAATGCTTTTGATACAAAATAAATAAAATAAACTTTGCTTGGCTTCCTCCTCCTCAGTTCTGGGCTGCCTATGTTCCCTGCGAAACCCAGAACAAGGACGCTGTAAAGCGAACCTTGGAACAGATTGACGTCGTTCACCGCATGTGCCAGCTCTACCCAGAGGCCTTTGAGTGTGTCACCGATAGTGCAGGTAAGGAAGCTGCAAAGGAGGGCTGGGAACAATGGGCCTCCGTACTTCTAGACCCATCTATTCATCCCGAATAGCATAGAAGAGGGAAGCATACCTGCCAGTGGATTATATCTCCCTCTTGGAGGGTGGATATACCTTTTCTTGACCTGGGAACTGTCCTTTTGCAGGCATCGAGAGGGCCTTTGCTGCCGGCCGGGTGGCCAGCCTGATTGGGGTGGAGGGCGGCCACTCCATTGACAGCAGCATGGCTGTACTGCGCACCTTCTACCTGCTGGGCGTTCGATACATGACCCTGACCCACAGCTGCAACACTCCCTGGTAAGTGGGCAAGGTTGCCATTCACATGGATTGGAGTTTGACTTTCGATTCTCCTTACAAAGCTCTGGCACATTTGGCACATGGCTCTGTGCAGATGCACAGACTTTGCCTTTAAAACAGGGTTTCACAAACTGGAGTTTGGTACTCATGGGGGGGGGGGGCTGTGAAGGGGTGACATGCTCTTCGATTGTAGGTGAATTATATGTCCCAGCAACCATAACTCCCAAATGACAAAATCAACCCCCCTTCCAACCCCACCAGTATTCAAATGTGGGTATATTGGGTGTTTGTGCCAAACTTGGTCCAGTGAATGAAAATACATACTTCATATCAGATATTTACATTACAATTCACAACAGTAGCAAAATTACATTTATGAAGTAGCACCAAAAATGATGTTATGGTTGGCGGTCACCACAACATGAGGAACTGTATTAAGGGGTCGCGGCATTAGGAAGGTTGAGAGCCACTGGTTTAACCCGTTGTGCCACCGGGGGCTCCAAACCTAAGATTGAGACATCTCTCCATCAGGGCAAGCATCTTGCAGATATGTGCATGATGCCTCCTTCTTTGGATGGCAAAAAGTGCCGCAATTTCCATGCCCCTCTCATTTGGCACATTTTTTCCTTCTACAGGGCGGATAACTGGTTAGTGGACACCAATCAGGAAAACCCTGTCCATCATGGCTTGACCGATTTTGGGAAGGTGAGTGCAGACTCAGCGGAGAGAAGGTTGCTTTTCTGCCAAGGCATCTGGACTTCAAGGCTAAGGAGATTTATGAGTCTAGTTGCACAAATTGGGGGATTTTCAGGATGTGTGCGCTGCACTTTCATCTGCGTCATGCTTTCAAAGTGATTTCATACGGTGTTAACATGATTATCCCATTTAATTTTTACCATCGGTTTCTATGTTATGCAATTATGAGTTTGTTGTCTGTAAGTACGGATGCAACATGGATATGTATCCACAGGGATTTGGTTCCAGGATGCCCAAATTCATGGATGCTCAAGTCCCATTGTATACATTGGCAGAGTAAAATGGCACAATCTCTTATATAAAAACAACAAAAGCAAACTTTGCTTTTTGGAAATATATATGTGTATATGTATATCTATGTATATCTATGTATATGTATATATATGTGTATATATGTGTATATGTACATGTATATGTGGTGTTGGAGGAAAGTTCTGAGAGTGCCTTGGACTGCGAGAAGATCCAACCAGTCCATCCTCCAGGAAATAAAGCCCGGCTGCTCATTGGAGGGAAGGAGACTAGAGACAAAGGTGAAGTACTTTGGCCACATCATGAGGAGACAGCAAAGCCTAGAGAAGACAATTATGACGGGGAAAGTGGAAGGTAAAAGGAAGAGGGGCCGACCAAGGGCAAGATGGATGGATGGCATCTTTGAAGTGACTGGACTGACCTTGAAGGAGCTGGGGGTGGTGATGGCCGATAGGGAGCTCTGCCGTGGGCTGGTCCATGAGGTCACGAAGAGTCGGAGACGACTGAACGAATGAACAACAAATGTGTATATCTATATCTATGTGTGTGTAGGTGTGTATGGACGGCGCCCCTGGTGGCACAGTGGGTTAAACTGCTGAGCTGCTGAACTTGCTTACTGAAAGTTAGCGGTTCAAATCACTACATTGCTGTGACTGGGTTGTGAGTCTGACCTCACAACCTCTGAGGATGCTTGCCATAGATGCAGGCAAAACATCAGGAGACAATGCTTCTAGAACATGGTCATATAGCCTGAAAAACCTACAACAACCCAGTGATTCCAGCCATGAAAGCCTTCAACAATATATGGCCATGTTCTGGAAGCGTTCTCTCCTAACCTTTCACCTGTATCTATGACAGGCATCCTCAGAGGTTGTGAGGTCAGACTCACAACAACCCAGTCACAGCAATGTAGTGATTCTTACCATGACGGCCGTTGACAACACACTTTCTGCCCTTGCTCTTCCCTGCAGAAAGTGGTCAAGGAAATGAACCGCCTGGGCATGATGGTGGACCTGGCCCATGTCTCGGTGGAGACCATGAACGCGGCGCTGGACATCTCCGAGGCCCCAGTGGTCTTCAGCCACTCCTCTGCCTATGCCATTTGCAAACATAAGCGCAATGTGCCAGACGAGGTGCTTCTCAAAGTGGTGAGCAGAAACATAGAAGCCTTTTGCGCTGCATTCAGGGTGGATTCCTGTTGTGAGAGGAGCCAAGGCCAAAATTAGTTGGGACCATATTTTGACCTTCAGTCTCCCACTGAACAGAGGCTTTAAGAGAGAAATGGGAAGGAATCCATGCACAGTCTGGACCACTGAAGGATATGAGCTTGGAGAAAGGGGCAGCCTTGGTCCATAATGGGAGCCCAATGTTCTGGGGAAGAAGCAGGAGCAAATGAAGGGGTGGACCAGGATATTTCACGGCCTGGGGTTTGTTAGGAAAAACCTCCCTAAAATATAGCAGAGCATCCAAAAACATAAACACAATACTAAAGTTGAGCATCAGTTCATTAGCGAGCAGAGAGTGAAGTGCCGTGTGATGTGGCTGGAAAGAATTCAGAGCTTAGGAGGCAAACATGCAGAGCCCAATATTTAAAAAATTACAAAAGGTTTATTTACAATAATAAGAAATAACTGCATTTCTTGATAATCAAGAATTGGGTCTAATTACTCTAACACCCATCTCTTCTAAGGTTTCAAGAGAGGGAAAAACTCAATCGCTGCATCTCTCCTGACACACAAGCAGAGAGAGATCTCAAAGCACACAGCACATACTCTCCAGACTAAAGTGTAAGAAGGGCAGAAGTCAGATTCAAAAAGGCTTGCAGTAGAAAAGGATCCATTTTGAACAACCAGTCAGAATGAGAGCAGAAAGAGAGAAAGAAAAAATAGATACATTCCCAACTATCATACAGGAGATATGTGGGAGGGAAACCCCTTAGTCCGGTGTTTCTCAATCTGGGGGTCAGGACCCCTGGAGGGTCATGAGGAAGTGTCAGAGGGGTTGCCAAAGACCATCAGAAAATACAGTATTTTCTGTTCGTCATGGGACTTCTGTGTGGGAGGTTTGGCCCAATTCTATCATTGGTAGGGTTCAGAATGCTCTTTGATTGCAGGTGAACTATAGATCCCAGCAACTCCAACTCCCAAATGTCAAGGTCTATTTTCCCCAAACCCCACTAGTGTTCACATTTGGGCACATTGAGTATTTGTGCCAAGTTTAGTCCAGATCCATTACTGTTTGAGTCCACAGTGCTTTCTGGATGTAAGTGAACTACAACTCCAAAACTCAAGGTCAATGCCAACCAAACCCTTCCAGTATTTTCTGTTGGTCATGGGTGTTCTATGCACCAAGTTTGGTTCAATTCCATCATTGGTGGAGTTCAGAATGCTCTTTGATTGTAGGTGAACTATAAATTCCAGCAACTACAACTCCTAAATGTCAAGGTTTTTTTCCCCAAACTCCACCAGTGTTCACATTTGGGCACATTGAGTATTTGTGTCAAGTTTGGTCCAGATCCATCATTGTTTGAGTCTACAGTGCTCTAGCTGGATGTCGGTAAACTACAACTCCAAAACTCAATGCTCACCAAACCCTTCCAGTATTTTCTGTTGGTTGTGGGAGTTCAGTGTGCCAACTTTAGTTTGATTCCATCGTTGGTGGAGTTCAGAATGCTCTTTGATTGTAAGTGAACTATCAACCCCAGCAACTACAACTCCCAAATGACAAAATCAGCCCCCCTCCTCCTCGAACCTCAGCAGTATTCAAATGTGGGCATATCAGGTATTTGTGCCAAATTTGCTCCAGTGAATGAAAATACCTCCTGCAGATCAGATATTTACATTACAATTCATAACAGTAGCAATGAAAATAATGTTATGGTTGGGGGTCACCACAACATTAGGAACTGCGTTAAGGGGTCGCGGCATTAGAAAGGTGGAGAACCACTGCTTTAGTCTATACTAAACTGCTCCTTGTTGAGGACTTGAGACTTGGGCAGAGTGGGGTTGAATTCCAACAGGGTTAAGATGACATCCCTCTATTCCAACCATAGATGGGCATCAAGGATAGTATTCCAGCCTTAACAATGGTTTAGCATCCTGTACCTCACCTGAGGGCAACCAACTAACTCCATAGGTGATGTACCTCCTAGCGTGGTCCTCCAACAGAAGGGAATGGTGAAACGGCTAGTTGTCATCTCTCCCATTCAGAGGCCACTGGTGGCTCCACATTGTGTTTATTCCAGGTTAAAGGAACTATCCAAAGTCCTCTTTGAGGGAGCCAGGGCTCAGTTCTTCAGATAGACCTTTCATGTTCAGAAGACACATCATGTTGCGGTATTTTGATGGCCTAAGGTGAATCACACTCTCTCAGCCCCAGAAAACCCACGATAGGGTCACCATAATAGGAAATGGCTTGAAGGCACAAAACAGCATGACTGTTCCACCACTAATGTTTCATATCAGTGGCTAATTCAAGCAAGTAAAGAACAGGACAGTGGTTCTCAATCTTCTTAATGCCACGACCCCTTAATATAGTTACTCACATTGTGGTGACCCCCAACCATAAAATTATTTTCATTGCTACTTCATAACTGTAATTTTGCTACTGCTATTAATCATAGTGTCAATATTTATTTATTTACTTGCTTTATTTGTATACCGCCTTTCTCAACCTGTATATATATCTGATATGCAGGATATATTTTCCTTCACTGGACCAAATTTGGCACAAATACCCAATACGGCCAAATTTGAATACTAGTGGGGTTGAGGGGAATTGACTTTGTCATTTGGGAGTTGTAGTTGCTGGGATTTATAGTTCACATAAAATCAAAGTGCATTCTGAACTCCACCAACAATGGAATTGAACCAAATTTGGCACTCAGAACTCCCATGACCAACTGAAAATACTGGTAGAGTTGGTGGGCATTGACCTTGAGTTTTGGAGTTGTAGTTTACTTACATCCAGAGAGCACTGTGGACTCAAACAGTGATAGATCTGGACCAAACTTGACACGAATCTTCAATATGCTAAATTGTGAACACTGGTGGAATTTGGAGAAAACAGAACTTGACATTTGGGATTTATAATTCAGCTACAATGAGAGTATTCTGAACCCCACTAATGATAGAATTGGGCCAAACTTCCCAGACAGAACCCCCATGACCAACAGAATCAATAAAAATACTGCATTTTCTGATGGTCTTTGGTGACCCCTTTCATGACCCCCCCCCCCCCCGGGGCGGCTTGTCCATTACGCGAAGTAAGCGGTCGCAGAACACTTTTTTTTTTGCCAGGGGCGCAGAGGCGCCTCTGTAAATGCCCCTCGACCGCCACTTGAGGAGTGCCCCCTCAGCTCACAACAGCCCTAGAAGTCTGGGGGGAGCCTCGGCTTTCTTGCCTCGCTGCTGGGTGATCCTCTTCCCAAAGGGGCCAGGCCCTTGAGCCTCGCCTAGCCCCTCTCGTTCCTGCTCCACCCGACCACCGGGTGCGCGAGCAGAGCTGGCGCTCAATCGTTCTCCATGTTTGATCCCTTCCCCATGACCGGCTCCCTTTCCCGATCCCCGGCGCTCCACCGCCTCCTCTCCTCTCCCCAATCCGCGGGTGGGCCAAGGGGTGGAACCACCACGCCTGGCCTGCTCCGGGTCTGGAGGCGTGTCTGAAGACCCCAGTGTGCGCACCAAAAGTTGCCTCTTCTCCTGACTTTCTCTTCAGCCATTGGGACCAAGAGAGAGAGAGAGAGAGAGCCCCTCTGGCTGGAGGTATCTCCCACCTCCGCTCCCTCCTTTGTTTTTGCGCCTACCTTCAGGAGAGGTGGGCATCTCCACCTTTCTCTCTCTCTCTCTTGGTCCCAATGGCTGAGGAGAAAGTCAGGAGAAGACGTGACTTTTGGTGCACACGCCGGGGTCTTCAGGCACGCCTCCGGACCCAAAGCGGGCCAGGCAAGGGAGCAAGTGCGGCAAGTGTAGTTACTGGGATGTATAGTTCACCTACAATCAAAGAGCATTCTGAACTCCACCAATGATGGAATTGAACCACATATGGCACACAGAACTCCCACGACGAACAGAAAATATATATCAATGATTGGTTGGGGGGGGGGGGGGCCAAAATACTGTTTGCTTACCGTTGAAAATTACCTAGGGCCACCTCTGCCCCCCCCCCCAGGAGTCCTGACCCCCAGGTTGAGAAACACTACAATAGGAGGATGCAGAACAAAGCAATGCTTAAAGCAAACCATTCCTATTTGGACCAAGACGGAGGTAAGAGGGGGCTTCTGAGGCTCAACGTATTGTCTTCTTTACAGAAAAAGACCAACAGCCTCGTGATGGTGAACTTCTATAACGACTATGTTTCCTGCAGTCATGAAGCCACGCTGTCGCAGGTAGCAGGTGAGTCTGGCACAGGTGAACAAGAAAGGCTGGGATTGAAATCTCCAAAATACTGAGTTGCCACCCACTCTGTTCACTTTCAGATCATTTGGACTACATCAAACGCATCGCTGGGCCAGGCGCTGTTGGCTTCGGAGGAGACTATGATGGTGTTTCCAGGTATAAGGAAGAGGATGAATGTGTGTTTTGGGGTTTACATGCTGTATGCCAGGTCCAGTTTGGTTTGGCCCAAAGATTTTGTTCAGGCTTAAGGTCAAAATCCTATCAGAAAAGCTAGTGATTCTTGGCAACTGCCACTTTATTTTATTTATACCCCACTTTTTCTGAAGGCACCTTGTTCTTGCGCGTCTTCAAGTCAGTCCTGATTTACGGTGACCCCATCATGGGGCTTTGTGGGGCTGAGAGAGTGTGACTCACCTAGGATCAACATGGACAGGGACAGGGAATCAAACTATGTTCTAGGATTAAAGCAAAATATATTTAATACAATATACTTATGATACAAAAGTCCAGCCTGGGATTCATTGCTGGTATCCCGTTCAAGTACTAACCAGGGCTGACCCAGCTTAGCTTCCAAGATGAGATGGGATCTAAAGTGGGATTTGCTTAATGCAAGTGTAAAATAACTCCACTAGCAGATGTATACTCTACGCAGGAGTGTTTCAGCTATTTCCACCTGAGTAGTCTCCATCCTACGTGGTTATGGGGAGTTCTGTCTCTTTGGACTTAAAAGAAGGGGAAGGTCCCTGAAGGAAAGCCCAGGTGTCTTCACTAGAGTTCTCTCTGGGTCTTCCTGCAGGCTCCCCGATGGCCTGAAGGACGTCTCCGGATACCCAAAATTGGTGGCAGAGCTGCTGAGGCGGAACTGGACGGAGGATGAGGTCAAGGGCGCTTTGGCTGAGAACCTCCTGAGAGTTCTCCGGAGAGTGGAACAGGTGAGGCCCCAGAAGGGTCTATAAAGGCAACTCTCAACCCCTCAAGCAAGCTGGGGATGATGCTTTCGCTGGAGATCCTCCAAAGGCTCATGGAGTCCCTTCTTCCAATGCCATGATCCATGGGTTCCTGTCTTCCATCCTCACAGTCTCTGGCATATCCATTCTCCATTGTGTTCCCTCCATGGTGCATTGCACCCATTCCATTTCCATAAAGTTCCTTCTAAACCCATGGCCCGTAGCGTTCCTTCTTCCAACTCCATGGTCCATGGGTTCCTTTCTTCCCACTTAATCATCCCTGGGGTCTCTTCCAAACCCATGGAGTTCCATCTTCTAACTCCATGCTCCACGTTGGTCCCTTCCAATGCCACGGTTCATGGAAACTCTTAAATTTACACGGTCCATGGGGATCCCATCCTACTCAATGGTACATGGGTTCCATCTTTCCAACACAATAGTTCATGTGGTCTCTTCCAAATCTATGAAGTTCTTTCTTCTAACTCAATGCTCCATGTAGTGCTTTCCAATGCTATGGTCCATGGAAGTACTTCATTTTCCATGATGGTCCCTTCCAATATCATGGTTCATGGAAGCCCTATAATTTTCACACTCCATGGGAGTTCCTTCCTACTCAATGGTACATGGGTTCCTTCTTTCTAACACAATAGTTCATGTGGTCTTTTCCAAATCCATGAAATTCTTTCTTCTAACTCCATGCTCCATGTAGTCCTTTCCAACGCCATGGTCCATGGAAGCACTTCAGTTTCCATGGTGGTCCCTTCCAATGGCATGGTTGATGGAAGACCTTCAATTTTCACAGTACATTGGGGTCCCTTCCTACTCAATGGTACATGAGTTCCTTCCTTCCTTCCAACTCAATGGTTTCTTTGGTCTCTTCCAAAGCCATGTAGTTATTTCTTCTAACACCATGCTCCATGTAGTCCTTTCCAACAGCATGGTCCGTAGAACCAATTCAGTTTCCATGATGGTCCCTTCCAATGTCATAGTTGATGGAAGACCTTCAATTTTCCCTGTCCATGGGGGTTCCTTCCTACTCAGTGGTACATGGGTTGGTTCCTTCCTTCCTTCCTTCCTTCCTTCCTTCCTTCCAACTCAATGGTTCCTTTGGTCTCTTCCAAACCCATGTAGTTCTTTCTTCTAACTCCATGCTCCATGTAGTCCTTTCCAACGCCATGGTCCATGGAAGCACTTCAGTTTCCAAGGTGGTTCCCTTCCCATGCCATTGTTCATTGAAGCCCTTCAATTTCCATGGCCCAATGGGGGTCCCTTCCAATGCAACCTCCATCTCCACAGCCTTACCAACACCTTCCCCCAAGGTGATTGAGATGACCTCAATCCCATCTTTCTTTCCAGGTCCGGGATGAGAAGGCCCAGAAAGCTGATGACGATCCCATCGATTTCAAGGCTATCCAAGGGGAATGCCGAACCGACTATGGCTACTCAAACAGGGGTGACCATCCCAGGCTCCGACCCGTCAGCCTCGTCTTCCTTCTCTCATTCCTGTTTCTCCTCTAGGAAACCCGACAACTTAGCTGGCCTCAAAGGAGAGGAGGAGATTTCCTGAAAACCTGGTCCAGACATCATGGCTGCATGAGATTCAGCCAAGCGAATCCAAGTGTTTTGGACTTCAACTTCCACAACTCCTAACAGCCGGAAGGCTGTTAGGAGTTGTGGGAGTTGAAGTCCAAAACACCTGGAAGGCCGAAGTTTGCCCATGCCTGATCCTATAGGACCAAGCTCTTATAGCTCTATCAGCTCTATGGACCAAGCAATAGCCAATTCAACCCATCCTCAGATCAAACGAGATTTTAATTAAATAATCAGAGGAAGATAGGACTGTAATGAGTAAAATTGGGCAACATAATAAAGGATAATTATTACTAAGAGAACTGGCAGGGAAGGAGTGTATAAACCTCTGTGACTTGGAACAGAGCAGATGGGAGAAGGCGAAATTTTAAACTGTGATTTGCTGCTGTATTGTAATATTGTATACAGTATATTGTGGAAATTTAATAAATCTATTTTAGAAAGGAAAAAAAAAACTAAAACCAAGGCTATGGCAGAACCTACTCTGTATTGTCGAAGGCTTTGATGACCGGAATCACTGTGTTGCTGTGAGTTTTCCAGGCTGTCTGGCCATGTTCCAGAAGCATTCTCTCCTGATGTTTCGCCTGCATCTATGGCAGGCATCCTTAGAGGTTGTGAGGTCTGTTGGAAACTAAGAAAATTTGGTTTATATATCTGTGGAATGATGTCCAGGGTGGGAGAAAGAACTCATGTCTGTTTGAGGTAGGCGTGAATGTTTCAATTGGCCTCCTTTATTTGCATGTAATAGCCTAGCAGTTTCAAGGACTGGCTTATTGCTGCCTGGGGGAATCCTTTGTTGGGAGGTGATTAGCTGGCCCTGATGGTTTCTTGTCTGGAATTCCCCTGTTTTTGAGTGTTGTGCTTTGTTTACCATTCTGATTTTAGAGTTCTTATTTCCCCCAGACAGTAAGAAGCCAGACCTTGGAACTGCTAGGCCATTGCTGCCTGGGAGAATTCTTTGTTGGGAGGTGTTAGCTGGCCCTGATGGTATCTTGTCTGGAATTCCCATGTTTTTGAGTGTTGTACTTTATTTACTGTTCTGATTTTAGAGTTCTTATTGCCCCCGGACAGTAAGAAGCCAGACCTTGAAACTGCTAGGCCGTTGCTGCCTGGGAGAATTCTTTGTTGGGAGGTGTTAGCTGGCCCTCACAACGACCATGTCATACTACACAGAGAAGCCATTGAAATCCACAAGAATCTGGATAATTTCAATAGAAAAGAGGAAACTATGAAAATGAACCAATGAACAAAATCCGGCTACCAGTATTTACCAGAAAACAAGGTAATTCCAGACATGACTCAATCAGGGCCAGCTAACACCTCTCAAAGCCAGGCTTTGAAGCTGCAAGGCCATTAAATGCTAATCAAGGTGGCCAATTGAAACATTCACACCTACCTCCGACAGACCAAGAGTTCTTTGGGTTGTTGTAGGTTTTTTCGGGCTATATGGCCATGTTCTAGAAGCATTTTCTCCTGACGTTTCGCCTGCATCTATGGCAAGCATCCTCAGAGGATCTTTCTCCCACTCTGGACATTCCACAGATATATAAACCCAATTTTCTTAGTTTCCAATGGACCTCACAACCTCTGAGGATGTCTGCTATAGATGTGGGTGAAACGTCAGGAGAGAATGCTTCTGGAACATGGCCATACAGCCTGAAAACTCACAGCAACCCAGAAGCTACTCTCATATCACCCAAGAGAAGACAAAAATGAACCAAAAATGGGAGAAAATGATGAAAAGTGATGCTGAATAACAACCAGTGGAGTTGGAAGGTGCTGAAAGAGAGTCCCCCAAAGGAGCTTGGCCCACAGTGATGCCAAGCCCAGGTGGTGCTGCCTTGTTCCCATTCCCTGGCCCCTGTCCAAGCGCTCCTTCCTCATTAGCCAATTAATTAGCTCATCAACCGGCTCATTAGCATCTTCCGCTGGCATTTCAAGAACAGCCTGCAGCGGAGGCGGGCACCTGCCCAGGAAGACCTGCCTTCCGATGGTGTTTGCCTCGTTGGCTGCAGCAGCACAGAGGGAGGCTCCTGCGTGGGACATGGAGAGGAAGGGGTCAGCCCCTCTCCCTCCGCCAGGCCCTTAGCCTTGACCCTGGAAAGAGGCAGGAAAACAACACACCTCCTGCAGAAATCTGACTAGCACATACACAAGCAGGATGTGGACCTGTCTTGTGGCACAGAAAGACAGCTTGAGGTCTGTGGCACCTGATGCTTGAGGCCGGGTTTTGCACAATTTGGATGCCACCAAACCAAGCCAAGTCTCCTGTTTTGTAACCACGTTATCACTCAGTTAGCTTTGGAGAATGGCTTTGTCAGATACAAGGAGTGTGTTCTAGGGTTTTGGGGGAGGTTTGCAGTCCTTTAATCCTCTTATGTGGGATTTTAAAAATAGATAGATAGATATATACACACATGTACATATACACACATGTACATATATACATACACATATATAGGCACATTTATACACAAATATATACACACATCCACACATATACATATACACACATGTTTATGCACATACACACAGATATATACTTATATGGATATACATGTTTACATATATACATATATATATACACATACATACATACATACATACACATAGACACATATGCAAATATACACACATATTTGCATACATATGTACATATTCATATGCACACACATGTTTATACTCATACACACATATACATAAATGGACATACACATTTACATATACTGTAGATACACATATATACACACTTATACATATAAAGACATATATACACACTTCTACATATATGCATACACATAGACACATATGCATACAGAGATATACACGTTTACATGTATACAGACATATACACACTTATACATATATAGAATCCTAGAGTTGGAAGAGACCTCATGGGCCATCCAGTCCAAACCCATTCTGCCAAGAAGCAGGAATATTGCATTCAAAGCACCCCTGACAGATGGCCATCCAGCCTCTGTTTAAAAGCTTCCAAAGAAGGAGCCTCCACCACACTTCGAGGCAGAGAGTTCCACTACTGAATGGCTCTCACAGTCGGGAAGTTCTTCCTCATGTTCAGATGGAATCTCCTTTCTTGTAGTTTGAAGCCATTGTTTCACGTCCTAGTCTCCAGGGAAGCAGAAAACAAGCTTGCTCCCTCCTCCCTATGACTTCCTCTCACATATTTATACATGGCTATTATGTCTCCTCTCAGCCTTCTCTTCTTCAGGCTAAACATGCCCAGCTCCTTAAGCCGCTCCTCATAGGGCTTGTTCTCCAGACCCTTGATCATTTGAGTCGCCCTCCTCTGGACACATTCCAGCTTATCAATATCTTTCTTCAACTGTGGTGCCCAGAATTGGACACAGTATTCCAGGTGTGGTCTAACCAAGGTGGAATAGAGGGATACATACACATAGACACATATGCAAATATACAAACACATATGCATACATATGTACATATTCATATGCACACATACACCTATACATATACACACATGCTTATACTCCTACACATACATACACACATATACTGTACATAAAGCCAGCCAGAAGCCAGCCACTGCCATTCATTGCACAGAGATAGATAGATAGATAGATAGATAGATAGATAGATAGATAGATAGATAGAGACATATATATAGCGCCCTGCTCTCTGCCATGAACTCTGAGGCTCTGCCGTTGCCCCATGGCTCCTATCAGAACTCTTTATCATCTTCATTAACTTAAGTCTTAGCCTCATGCTGCCCAAAGCCTGCCGGACACGCTATTTTCGGCCTTCCCCTTAACAACTTTCCCAAGACATCTCTTCACTGCTTTCTAATAAACCCCAAAAACAAAGGAAGAAAGCCACCGACAGCTGTGTGAGTCAGATTGAAACAGAGGTGCAAAGCATCGCTTTCACAAGGACTGTCCCTTCTTTAAAGGCTGGAAAGCATGCCCCTTACATGTCCTGCAAGTATCCCTTAATGAAGTCGAGGAAGAATTTAAAAGGGTCTTGCCCTGAAGGAGAGACCCTGCGGACCCTACAATGATTTTGTTGGATTCTTTTCAGTTTGTGAAACCCGAGGATGTGGACAAGATACTTGGAGGAATGAGACCCACCACGTCCATCCAGAGACCCCTGCCCATCCTGGCTTCTGAAGGAGGCCAGAGGGGGATTGGCCGAGTGGGTAACGGTGGTGGTTAATGCCTCCCTTCGGGAAGGCAAGATTCCAGCGAGCCTAAAACAGGCTATTATAAAGCCGCTGTTGAAGAAACCATCACTTGACCCCACTAAATTGGACAACTTTCGGCCTGTTTCCAATCTTCCCTTCTTGGGCAAAGTCATGGAAAGCGTGGTGGCCTCACAACTCCAGGTATTCTTGAGAGACACGGATTATCTGGATCCGGCACAGTCTGGCTTCAGACCGGGACATGGTACCGAAACGGTCTTGGTCGCCTTAGTGGATGATCTGCGCCGGGAGCTAGACAGGGGGAGTGTGTCCCTGTTGGTGCTCCTGGACCTCTCAGCGGCCTTCGATACCGTCGACCACGGTATTCTTCTGGGGCGCCTTGCAGAGATGGGTCTCGGGGGCACTGCTCTGCAGTGGCTCCGGTCATTTCTGGAGGGCCGCACTCAGAAGGTGTTACTGGGGGACTCCTGTTCAACGCCACAGCCGTTGACATGTGGCGTTCCTCAGGGTTCCATCTTGTCCCCCTTGTTGTTTAACATCTACATGAAGCTGCTGGGTGAGATCATCCGGAGTTTCGGGGTGCGGTGTCACCTGTACGCAGATGACGTCCAGCTCTGTCACTCCTTCCCACCTGCTACTAAGGAGGCCGTCGAAGTCCTGAACCGGTGCCTGGCCGCTGTAATGGTCTGGATGAGGGCGAACAAACTGAAACTAAATCCAGACAAGACAGAGGTGCTCCTGGTCAGTCGTAAGGCCGAACAGGGTATAGGGTTACAGCCTGTGCTGGACGGGGTCGCACTCCCCTTGAAGGCGCAGGTTCGCAGCTTGGGTGTGACCCTGGATTCATCCCTGAGCCTGGAACCTCAGGTTTCAGCGGTGACCAGGGGAGCATTTGCACAGCTTCGGCTCGTGCGCCAGCTGCGCCCGTATCTTGGGAAGTCTGACTTGGCCACGGTGGTACATGCTTTGGTCACATCCCGCCTCGACTACTGCAACGCTCTCTACGTGGGGCTGCCCTTGAAGACGGCCCGGAAGCTCCAGCTAGTCCAACGCGCGGCAGCCATGTTGTTAACGGGAGCAGGACACAGAGAGCATACAACGCCCCTGCTGTCCCAGCTCCACTGGCTGCCGATTCGCTACCGGGCCCAATTTAAGGTGCTGGTGTTATCCTACAAAGCCCTAAACGGTTCCGGCCCAAAGTACCTTACAGACCGCATCTCGGCCTACGAGCCCACGAGGGCCTTGAGATCGTCCGGGGAGGCCCTTCTCTCGGTCCCGCCTGCCTCACAGGCACGTCTGGCGGGGACGAGAGAGCGGGCCTTCTCGGTGGTGGCCCCCCGGCTGTGGAACACCCTCCCTGTTGAAGTTAGACAGGCGCCCTCCTTGATGGCCTTTCGCAGGGGCCTGAAAACATGGCTCTTCGAGCAGGCCTTCAATTGAGTGTATCATGAAACGACTCTGGAATGAACTAGGATTATGAATCTCGGCTATGACCCCAGGACCTGACGAAGCGGATTTTTAGTATAAGTATATGTTATGTTGTATTTGTCTGGTTTGTATTGTCATTATTCACTGTACACTGTCTTTTTGTTATTGTTCACCGCCCCGAGTCGCCCCTAGGGCTGAGAGGGGCGGTCAATAAATGCAAGAAATAAATAATAAATAAATAATAATGGTGAGCAAAGAGAAGCCGCAATTTAAAAGATTTCCCTAAGTTCCCAGAAGAATCTCACCAAAGTTGAAGGAAGCGCCACCAAGTTGATTTTATTGCGATCCAACAGGAAAGGATGCAAAGCTGCAATAATTCGCCAAGCAAAACATAACATGTACACAAATAAAAGCTTTTTGAATACAAAAACAGAGCTGTCAGATTTGAATTTCCCGCTCCCCGCCCCTCTGCCGGCTCAACAATGATAGGCTGGCGTGCTACAGCTGGGAGGAGGTTTGGCCACCTCCGGAGCACCTGGGCCAATGGCTGAGCTTCTGCCGCCTCGGCTTCCTGATGAATCAGGAGAGGGGGAGGCGGGACGACAGGGAAACAATGGATTCTTGAGAGGATTATGGAGATAGGAAATGTCCAAGCGGTCAGCGAGTCCCGGGGGCCTGTGAGCCGGCCAATTCTATTGTCTATGATTGAAGGCAATAAACGTTGATGTCTGGCGAGTCTGCCAGATCCAGATTTTCTGGGTGCCGAGATATGGGAACAATGAGGAAATCTGGCTGAAGTTTCTGTGGAGGAAGATTTAAATGAGTAACAGATCAGGACAAAGTGTGGCTTTCCGAAGGCCCCTTTTGTCCTATTGAGATATAATCATCAATGCCAAGCGACCGCCTCCCCTGAGGGGACCAACTCCAAGCCCCAAAGGTCACGATCCATTGTTATTGTCCATGCAGAAAGTGTCTTTTGATAAGGATCTTTTCAACTGAGAATTTCCTTCTTTCCAGGGTCATGGAGAGTGGCTTCTTATATTTTTTATACATTTTCAATAAAAGGGAATTGGGCAAAAGGGTCAGGAAAAGGTCAGATACAGAGGGAGAAATATAGAAATATAGAAATTATGATACAGAAAACATACCCCCTTATCCCTCCCCCCAGCATCCCATAGAGAAATTGATAAGAGCCTTGATCATGGCTCAATATATGTCCATAGTTCATTATAGGAAAATCCATAGACGTAAGTATGTCCATAAAGGGGAGGAAAGTCCTTGATGTATAAGGAGAGGCTTAGAGATTCCACTGAGCCAAGATATGGAGCTCTGCATCACTGGGGCTGAAACTTGTCCTTTGGTCGTTGTTGTTGTTCATTCGTTCAGTCGTCTCCGACTCTTCGTGACCTCATGGACCAACCCACGCCAGAGCTCCCTATCGGCTGTCACCTTGGTCCTTGGAGAATTGTAATTCCCTCTAAGGGCTGGAACCAGGTGGCAGATCCACTACCCGAAGGTCTCATGGGATGATCACATCAAGTTGCTGGGTCCTAGGGCTCCAGAAGGATGAAGAAGCGACGGCGGGAGCAGCGCAGCAGTAGGAAGCTCAGTTTGACAATCAGCTGTTTCTCTTTTAAATATATTCTCAAAAATAAAAAGGTTATTCCCAGAGCACAGGAGCCCAAAATGCAAAAAGTGAGATATCAGATAGTGTTAGAATTTAGCTAGGAGAAATATGGCACCAAAATGGAGTCGTTTAGTTAACTCGCGGATATGGGGGCCCGAGGGGTTTCCGTATCTGCGGTTTAAAGAAACACAGATTCGGCCTCCCTGGGACGCCTGGAAGGCATCCCAGGTGGGCCGGCGGCTGCTCGTAGCCTGGAAAACGGTAAGTTCATGCATTTGATACTTGTGAGTCAGGAAATAGACACAATGTATCACTATGGAGAGGTGAAGGTTACAATTCAATTAGTCTTTATTGGGGGTTTTGTTACAATGTTTGGGCTGGGGAGAAAAGCAAAAGGAGAGAGCTCAAGGTTGCAAAGAGTCCCTGGTTGAGGCTGTTGCTGGCGCACATTTCATCAGAGTTGACCCAACGGGGCATTCAGGAACTGCGGAACTCCCTGCAGCTGGTCAGATCAGCTGGAAAGCAGGGGTCTGGGGCAGATTCGGCATCATTATTATCAGAGATATCCCTTATTTGAGGGCTAGAAGACTATCTTTTATAAATATTGAGCAAGATGCCATTCCCAACTTCCCCCCACCTCTACACACACACACACAATTATGGGGCCTTGGCAAAGATAGAAGTATGTGCCTTGTGCAATTTATGAATGTGGACAATAGATGGGAGTTTCCAGAGAAATACAATACTAAGTCAACTTAAATCAGTGGTTCTCAACAGGATGGTGTAGATCCAGTCCTAGTCTCCTTGCATCTGTGCAAATGAGGAAGCGCATTGTGTGCCATGCGCTTGCTTCACAAGGCCCAAAAGCTTAGCAATGGCTCTAAGGAAAACAACTCTGTCCTTCCCTTTGAATGGTGCTAAGGCGAAGCTTTAGATAAGGAGGTAAGACGAGAAATGGCTCTCTAAAGGAGACTTTCCCTCCTATTATTGAGCTTATCCAGACCAAATATAGATGGTCCCATATGGTTCCAATCTCCTAATGCAGTGTTTCTCAACCTTCCTAATGCTGCCACCCCTTAATCCAGTTCCTCATGTTGTGGTGATGCTCAACCATAACATTATTTTAGTTGCTGCTTCACAACTGTCATTTTGCCACTGTTATGAATCATAATGTAAATATCTGATATGCAGGATTTATTTTCAGTCACGGAACTAAATTTGACACAAATACCTGATATGCTCAAATTTGAATACTGGTGGAGTTTGAGGGAAATAGACCTTGACATTTGGGAGTTGTAGTTGCTGGGATTTATAGTTCACCTACAATCAAAGAGCATTCTGAACTCCGCCAATGATGAAATTGAACCAAACTTGGCACACAGAATTCCCATGACCAAGGCAAAAATACTGGGAGGGTTTGGTGCGCATTGACCTTGAGTTTGGGAGTTGTAGTTCACCTATATCCAGAGAGCACTGTGGACTCAAGCAATGATGGATCTGGTCCAAACTTGGCACACATACTCAGTATGTCCAAATGTGAACACTGGTGGTGTTTGGGGAAAATAGACCTTGACATTTGGGAGTTGTAGTTGCTGGGATTTATAGTTCACCTACAATCAAAGAGCATTCTGAAGTCTATCAACGATGGAATTGAACCAAACTTGGCACACAGAACTCCCATGACCAATAGAAAATACTGGGAGGGTTTGGTGTGCATTGACCTTGAGTTTGGGAGTTGTAGTTCATCTATATCCAGAGAGCACTGTGGACTCAAGCAATGATGGATCTGGACTAAACTTGGCAGAAATACTCAGTATATCCAACTGTGACACTGGTGGTGTTTGAAGGAAATAGACTTTGATATTTGGGAGTTGTAGTTGCTGGGATTTATAGTTCACCTACAATCAAAGAGCACTCTGAAACCCACCAACGACAGAATTGGGCCAGACTTCCCACACAGAACCCCATCACCAACAGAAAATGCTGTGTTTTCTGATGGTCTTTGGTGACCCCTCTGACACCCCCTCATGACACCCCTCCCTCCTCCCCCCCCCCCCCCCGAGGAGTCCCAACCCTCGGGTTGAAACGCTGACTTAAATCAATACTTTCAGTCAGTTTATAGGCAAGACACAGAATTGTTAAGAGCTAATGCACATCAAATTCTGCACTACATAAATTTTGTTTTGACAAAAGGAAAAAAAGTGTGAATAGTATTTAATCTTTCTAGGATCCTCCAATGCAAACCTATGGCCAACGCCTGCCATTGTTTTGGGCTAGAGACCTAGAAATTCCTAGAAAGATTACACTAATGAAATCTGCAGAAGTTGCGCATGTTGCAAATGTTTGCCGAAGATGGACTCATAGGAAAAGGGCACTGATTTTGTTAGGAACAGGGAGGGCACCCTCTAGCGACAATGACATTTTCCTGCAGAGCCCAGCTGATTGTTTAGCAAGGAAAAGAAGACAAGAACTGGTTGTTCCAGCAAAGGCTCTCTGAAGGAATGAGTAAGGGCTGCTTGTGGATTGCCATCATCTGCGTCATCCCCGAGTCCCACCTTTTGTCTCTGGCACTATCCATGTGCTTGCAAAGATAAGAATAGGAAATTGGAGAATTCACTTGTAGCCAGGGCTTGTGCTGTACAGACACTACAGGCAGCGGAAGATGCTCCTGGCAGAAAAGAAAGCGCTCATCTTTACCGTGGAAAGAGGAGTCATGGAGACTTACTTACTTACTTAGGCGATCCCTCATTGTCCGAGTAGGATAGTCTTCCAAGATCAATGTTCTGCTGGGTCCGTAGGTGACTGTGGAGCCCTCTTCTTGATCTGCATCTTCTTCCGCAGAGAGGGCATTTGTTTCCAAGTGGAAGGCAGTCTCGGTCGGGGTTGGTTTGAGAGGCCTTCCTCTTGGCACATATCTCTCTTTCACCCTCCATTCATGCCTCTTCAAATTCTACAGCACTGCTGGTCACAGCTGACCTCCAGCTGGAACGCTCAAGAGCCAGGGTTTCCCAGTTCTCAGTGTCTATGCCAGAGTTTTTAAGGTTGGCTTTGAGCCCATCTTTCAATCTCTTTTCCTGCCCACCAGCATTCCGTTTTCTGTTCTTCAGTTCGGAGTAGAGCAACTGCTTTGGGAGACGGTGGTCGGACATCTGGACAACGTGGCCGGCCCAGCGGAGTTGATGGTGGAGGACCATCGCTTCAATACTGGTGGTCTTTGCTTCTTCCAGTACACTAACATTTGTTCGCTTGTCTTCCCAAGAGATTTGCAGGATTTTCCGGAGGCAGCGCTGATGGAATCGTTCCAGGAGTTGCATGTGATGTCTGTAGACAGTCCATGTCTTGCAGGCGTAAAGCAGGGTTGGGAGGACAATAGCTTTATAAACAAGCCCCTTGGTATCCCTACGGATGTCCTGGTCCTCAAACACTCTCTGCTTCATTCGGAAAAAAGCTGCACTCGCAGAACTCAGGCGGTGTTGTATTTCAGTGTCGATGTTGACTTTGGTGGAGAGGTGGCTGCCAAGGTAGTGGAAACGATCAACATTTTCTAATGTTACACCATTAAGCTGTATTTCTGGCATTGGAGAGGGATTGGTTGGTGACTGCTGGAAGAGCATTTTGGCTTTCTCCATGTTCAATGACAGGCTAAGCTTCAGAACTATGACTGAGAGACACTTCAAACAGAGAGCCAGCATTATAGAGCTGTTGGTATTTTGAAGTCAGACTTCGGGGGATCAGTGTTCAAATGTCTGTCCAGCTATAGAGACATTTAGGATGAATTTGGACAAATCACACTCTCTTGGCTCTTTTGTTACTGTTTTGTTTACTCGTTCAGTCGCTTCTGACTCTTCGTGACTTCACGAACCAGCCCATGCCAGAGCTCCCTGTTTGGGTTGCCACCCCAGCTCCTTCAAGGTCAATCCAGTCCCTTCAAGGATACCAGGTACTATCAGTTTTTGTTTATTCTGTAGTTGAGTGCTATCTTTATGTTTTATATTTTGGACTATAAAAACAGCCAGCAAGTAAGTGCTGTTTTGTCGAAGGCTTTCATGGCTGGAATCACTCAGTTCTTGTGGGTTTTTTCGGGCTATATGGCCATGTTCTAGAGGCATTTCTCCTGACGTTTCGCCTGCATCTATGGCAAGCATCCTCAGAGGTGAGGTCACCTCTGAGGATGCTTGCCATAGATGCAGGCGAAACGTCAGGAGAAATGCCTCTAGAACATGGCCATATAGCCCGAAATAACCCACAAGAACTAAGTGCTGTTTTAATTAAACTGTTTGATAAAACTGGAAGTTTGATTCATCTCTTCCTAAATAAGGCAGAGCCCTAGCAACGTGACACAAAGCCCTCCTGATAAAGAGCCATCCAGTCATAGATATAGATACATATGATTCACACACAGAGAGAGATATAGTATCATATATTTGAAAGGGACCCCTAAAGAAGGACAATTATATGTTGCATGTTCCAGAGTAGGCAAACCAGACAATCTCCACATCAACACTGACAAAGAAACAGCAAGAAATACTGTTTACGCACAAGCATAAAGAAATTACATATATTATAAACCAAAACTTTCTCATTATTTTATTTTCCAGATCACCAGACTGAGCCACAGCAACTCGTGGCAGGGGACGGCTAGTAATAAATAAATAATGATTCAGCCATGGCTAAAGAAAAGAGGCAACAGGCTCTTGAATGAGTCTATGTAAGTACTATAGAGAATTTGTTTATTTAAAACCACATCGAAGAAATGACAGCATTCACTTTTATTTTTTTCTTCTTCTTCTTCTAAAAAAAAAAGGCAGCAGAAGACCATTCCCCCAAAGATACAGCTGGAGAATCCAGCATTCCCTTGAAAAAAGCTTTCCCAAAAGTGCAACTTGGAGGATCAGGCTCCACAATAACCTTCCACCAGGACCTTGGCAGATACAAGAGTGAGAGAACGTGACCGGCGGCTATGGTAAGACAAGGGGCCCCTCCGAGGTGAGCTCTGGCAAGGTTTTACGGGAGGACTGAACTGGAAAAAGAGCCCTGTCTCATGGTACATTCCCATCAGAAGCAGGTCCAAGCAAGACAGATAATGCATCATTCCCACCCACTGCATTCAGAGGTCAATGTCTTACTGAGAAGGATGCCTCTGAAGAAACTAGTGAGGGAAAAGGACCAAAGCATTTCGATACACAGAAAGAGAAAAGGGATCTCTCCCTCCCAGCTGTGATCTCTTGAGCAAAACGTGACAGGAGTGAATGGCATCCCCCCAAAAAGAAGGAACATGGGTGGAAAAAGGGAGACAAAAAGGGAGCATGGTGTTCAAAGGTCACTTTGAGGTGTGCAAATCCAAGGCCTCTGAGAGAAGGGAAACGCCCGCCTTCCTGACAAACATCCAAGGCTCATTTCACCCAGTTTCAACAGGCCTCATCTCTACAATACACCAAAAACCTCCCCAAAGGTTCAAAACTACAATTCCCACTCACTGGGAACTACTTCCTGGAAAACGATGGGCTAAAGTGGACTCAAGGGAACCAAGCGAGGAGGGATACTAGGACAAAGAAACCTTGATGAAGAAGGGTCCTAGTCCTCTAAAGAATGTGAAATGCTCAAGAGAGTAGTGTCTGAATCGTATTCCTCAAGGCCAATGAGCACCAAGCCAAGGATGGTGGGAAGTGTCGGCTGAACAGCGTGTGGGCAGAATCCAAACTACATCTATCCCAAGGAAGTTGCCTCCCTTCTCCCAGCCATTCTCTCCCCCAAAATCCAAGGGACACGCATGCACAGAGATCCGCCACTGATGCTGCTTCTCTAGAGAGCTGCCTCCACAGTGAAGTCAAAAGGGGGTCCAGTCCAGTGTTGACCCCAGCAGGCCTTGAGGAGTCAGAGGGATCCGCCCTCTTTCTGGTCGCAGGAACAAGGGGAAGGAAGGCCAGAGGGGAACCTCTCAAGTAACCCCCACAAAATCATAGGCAAACAAGGCAGCAGCAACAACAGTCCGTGACGGGAGAGGGAGAGCTAGTTCCGCAAGGCAGCCAACCTGAAAGGTGAGGGAAGATATCAACGGGTGAGAATGATTTTTTAAAAAATGGTAGCCAATGGACACAATTATGGGACTGGTCTCAGGTACATTGAGGAAACAACTTTTTTAGCCTCTTAAATTAGATAGCTAAAGACAAAAAGGATTGACAATAGATTGCTCAATATTTCTTTCAGGACATTCCATTCCATTCCCACTTTCCCTTGGCTAATAATAATAATAATAATAATAAAAATTTAATTATTATTATTAATTATTATTATTATTATATAATTTAATTTAAATTTAAATTTGGCGCACTGGTAGTCATGCCAAAATATCTCTCTTTGGAAACAATAAACATCGACAAAATCACGATCTGTCAACTGCAAAAGGCAACCTAACTTGGACCTGCATGCATTATTCGAAAATATATCACACAGTCCTAGACGCTTGAGAAGTGTTCAACTTGTGATTCTGTGATACGAAATCCAGCATATAGGTCTCGTTTGCTGTGACATACTGTGCTTTCGTGACAATGATAATAAAATTTAATAATAAAATTATTATTATTATTATTATTATTATTATTACTATTAATGCCTGAAAAAGTTACAGAAAATGAACGTCAAACTACTCTGGGACTTCCAATTCAGACAGACAGAGTTTTGGAGCACAATACTCCTGACGTCATGATTGTGTTAAAAAAACAAAGTATGGATTGTAGATGATGCAATCCCAGGCGACAGCAGGATTGAAGAGAAACAACTGGAAAAGCTGACAGAATATGATTTAAAGATTGAACTGCAAAGACTCTGGCACATGCCAGTCAAGGTGGTCCCAGTGGTGATGGACACACTGGGTGCAGTGCCTAAAGACCTTGGCTAGCACTTAAACACAATTGGCACTGACAAAATTACCATCTGCCAGCTGCAGAAGACCACTTTACTGGGATCTGCACGCATTATTTGCCGATACATCACACAGTCCTAGACACTTGGGAAGTGTCCGACGCGTGATCCAATACAACAGCCAGCAGAGTGATCTTGTTTGCTGTTGACTCATCTTGTTGTGTTTCAAATAATAATAATAATAATAATAATAATAATAATAATACAAAATCCAGCATATAGATCTCATTTGCTGTGACATACTGTGCTTTTGTGTCAGTAAAATAATAATAATAATAATAATAATAATAATAATAATAATATTTTGTATTTGTATTCTGCCCTATCTTCCCGAGGAGACTCAGGGAGGATTCCAGCATAACAATGGCAAACATTCAATATCTACATAAAACACATTATACTAACATAAAATCCCAGAAAACCCCCCATATATAAAAGTAACAGTAAAACCTAACATCAAATTAAGGCCTAACATCTATAAATTAAACCTAACATCAATAAATTTACTGCACGTAATCAAACAAAATTCTATCTATATACATAAAAATGTTGTTTGTTTTGAGTGACATCATAACTCAAAATCCGCTGGACAAACAGCTGCCAAATTTGGCCACAAGACACTTACTAACCCAAGGTGTGACCATCACTCAAAAAATTGATTTTGTCATTTGGGAGTCGTAGTTGTTGGGATTTATAGTTAACCTACAATCAAAGAGCATTCTGAACGCTACCAACAATGGTTTAGATCAAAAGTGTTAAAGACATCCCAGGACCATGAGCTGCACAGTATCCGTTGGACCCTTGAGACTCAGCAGCATGAATACCACAGCCATTTGGGAAGCAAACCGACCTCCGTGAGAGTTGGTCCTCCTGGGAGCGCGTGGAGCTCTCTCCCACGGCCGAGGCCCCTTCGGGCAGTTGATTCAGCTGGTCCATGATCTCCAGGCCATTCTCCTCAGCAATCTGGACGATCAGGCTGTCCACTTGCTCCTGTGGCGTGGTTAAGGTGGTGGCTGAGCTCATGGAGTCCTCCATCACCTGCGGGCAAACAGAGAGTGGACCTTCAGCAAAGAGAAGGATGAGGGAATGCGGCTAAACCTACCTGAGCCAAGGCCTGTCCATTTGTTTAGAGGCAGGCTTCAGTTCACAATTGCCTTCATGGCAACACTTGCTTTTAATGCCCATCCAGATCTTCCTCCATGGCGTGATAGGGCTGGACTCTACGATTCTATGCTTGAGGGGCTACAGCATTGGTTCCCAACCTTTTTTTGTCCAGGGACCACTTTGACCAGGGACCACTCTCCAATATTAGTACCAAAAGGGTTACAAATCAGTTTTTGGTCAACTTTAGATACAGTTTGGTTATTTGGGGTGCTGATTCAGAAAATGGCATTGGATGGACCACATCAGATCTAGTTTCTGATACAGAACATATGCCATCCAGTAGTCGCTATCTGCTCGCCTGCAGAAAACCATATTTAATAATCTAGAGCCACAGATATTATTTTAGGTCTTGCAGCCCACCACTTAGCCGCGGCCCACAGTTTGGGAACCACTGGTCTATATAACAGATGGCCCCTAAAAGACACACAAAATCACTCACCGAAGTGTGGACATCCAAGTTCTGAACCTGCTGCTCAAACTTATCCATCACAGCAGAGACCTTCTGGAGGTCCATCGAGTTGAGAGCTTTGTCCAGGGATTTGGTCACCTGGGCCATATTCTTTGTCACCTGCAGTTAGGTATTAGAAAGTTATGTTTAGGCAGAAGCATTGGGAGCACAGGTTGAAGAGTTCTGGGAGTTGTAATAGGCACCCAACATTACTTTTCCAAGTTCTGGTTCTTTCTCAAAGGGACCACATCTGTCAGGATCACTGTATCAGCCTGGGACTGGCTGCTATGGTTCTCTGCCATAAAAAAAAGGGGGGGGGGGGAGGCTGGGTACAGTTGGAGAAGGTAGTATAGATAAGAGATCTGTTTTGTGAGGGAAATTGAAACTAGTCAACAGACTGTGGTCACAGTGTTTGGCCACTAGGGGGCGGATGGGAGTTGAGGCTGATATATACAGGAGGTTTGAATGGGAAAACTTGAGAACTGTCTTTTTAGGATTGCGGAAAGAAGGAATACATCCCTTGTCTCCAGCATTTCATTGCAGTGGAGCTTGACTTTAACTCCAAGATCTTCCAGAGTCTGACAGTATCATCCAAGGTGACACAGAGCCCATCTGTTAGGTACTTCCTTAAACAAGGGTAGAGCAACCCCATCACCCAGCAGCTCCTTACCCCTTTCATCGTCACTGCCGTTTGGACCTTGGAGGCCACGGCATCCACCCGGGAAGCCATGCGGAGCCAGTTCAGGCTCTCGTTCTTCTTCCGAATGGCGTTCTCAGCGTAGACCCGGGCACATTCCACATTCTTCTGCTGAAGTGCCTGGAACACAGAAAAGGATAAGGGAGACCCTCAGATGGAATCCACTCAGATCAGGAGACCTTAAAAGATCTTCACTGCTTCCTACACATTCTGAAAACTGCTTTCACCCACACAGAACCGTTCTTGCTCATTTCTGAATTCAGGACCCACTCAGGAAAAGAGCATCCCATAAACCCTTTATATCAATATATATCAGAGGGAAAGGGAAAGGCTTTATCTATACGTTTAGAAATATAAACTGTTGAGATATTTATTTGCGGATGTTAAATTAAGCAGAAGTAAACAATTTGTGGGATATAAGGTGGAAGAAAAAAACCACTAAAATTTAGAGAAATAAAAAGGGAAGCACCAAATCCACTTTTAAAATCAATTTATGTATATATTTATTAATTTTTACTGTAGTTTTACCCTGCTCTATCTCAATCTTGAAGGGGGCTCAGAGCGGCTTACAAATTGGCAATAACTAAATGCCACATTAAGGCATTTTTAAAAACCATACAAATTACATTGTGCATTTAAATACATTTAAATAAGCAGTTAAAAACACATAGTCCCGAAATCATAGTCCATAGTAATATATATTAGTATATCATATGTTATAATATATTATAATATATTATATTTATATATTACCGTATATATTATATTATATTAATATGTTATATTATTATTATATTATTATATTAAAAGTATGATTATATTATATTATAATATATAATTGAATATATAATATTTATATATGTGTGCGTTATATTATTATTATCTATATAAATAAAAGGGTAATGTTCGTTTGTAGGATTAACATAACTCAAAAACCACTGCACGAATTGACACCAAATTTGGACACAATACACCTATCAGGCCAACAAGTGGCCATCACTCATAAAAACACTGGAAAACACATCGAAAGAGACTTAAAAAGCCAAGAAAAAACCCATTACAACACATGCAAAAAAACCACACATATATATGCAAACACACATATACACAAATATATACACACATATATATACGCACAAACCACATATACACAGACTGAGCCACAGCAATGCGTGGCAGGGGATGGGTAGTATATCATAATATATTATAATTATATTAATATATGTTATAATATTATTATGATGGCACAGGAGACATGGTGGAACTGTGTCTTCCTGGCTTCCCCCTCTTCACTCTGGCCCCAGAGTGGCAGTTGGTGTTCGCAGTTTAGACTTATATATAATGAGAGAAGACATATATGTTGTGTAATTTGATATGTCATTGTTGCTAAGTATGTCTGTGTTTATGTATGCATAAGTACTGCTGTTGTTTTTATTTGTGTTCTTTTTCGGTTTAAATTTTGATTAAAATATTGGGGGGGGGGGGGGGGAACCTCCCATGATATAAACATAGAGGCAACGACTACAATGCCAGGCAGTTTAAAAAGCTTGGTAGCCACTGTGGTTGGAATTCACTTAAGATGTGAAGCCCAGCATCACAGAGATTAGAAATTCTGAGGTTTTTAAAGCAAAGCTTTTTAGAACTCATGGGGAACACAACAAAAAAGCTTGGAGGTGGAGACACCACAGAATGGAGGTGAGAAACCAAGAAGTGGCATTCAAAAATGTTTAGTCTCTCCGCTGCAGATTGCCCTAGCCCTCTCCTTGTCCATAAGGGGACACCTCCCAAACAAACAAAGAGAGAAAGATCCTTTTAGGATCACGTAACCAACAGCATTCAGCTCCATCACCTTCTTGACTTTGGCCTGTTCGGTTTTGGAGTCCTTTTCTGCCTTCTTGGAAAGCTTCTCCAGCTGCTTGGCTGTAAACTAGGAAGAGAGAGAAACAGAGGCTCAGCAAGTACAAGGGGGAGGAGGAGGAGGAGGCACTGACTGCAGAAAAGGCTCCATTCCTGCAGTTCCTAATCATCCTGTGTTAACCCAGATCAGAGGAGAAAGTGAGCCTGCGCTATCTGATGGCATATAATCCAATTACCAGCTGAGGGGCCGTGTCCAACCCATGCTGTGAAAGGGGACTCTGGTGGGAAAGTGCTGTGCACAGCATCTCTTGCCTTCAGGTACAATTCACAACAGAGTCACACTGCCAGCGGGATACTGGACTCTGGCGGAGGACAATCCCTCTGCAGGGAACAACTCAATTCTGGCTGCTGATCCTCAAATAGGAGAAGAGAGATGGAAAAGCTCACAGGCTCAAGCAGACCCTAGGACAGTGTTTCTCAACCTTTCTAGTGCCGCGACCCCTTGATACAGTTCCTCATGTTGTGGTGACCCCCCAATCATAACATTATTTTCGTTGTTACTTCACAACTGTAATTTTGCTCCTGTTATGAATCATCATGTAAATATCTGATATGCAGGATGGATTTTCATTCACTGGACCAAATTTGGCACAAATACCCGATATGCCCAAATTTGAATACTGGTGGGGATGGGGGGGGGGGGTATTGATTTTGTAATTTGAGAGTTGTAATTGCTGGGATTTATAGTTCATTTACAATCAGAGAGCATTCTGAACTCCACCAAAGACGGAATTGACCCAATCTTGGCACACAAAACTCCCACAACACACGGAAAATACTGGGTTTGGTGGACATTAACCTTGAGTTTTGGAGTTATAGTTCACGTACATCCAGAGAGCACTGTGGACTCAAACAATGATGCCTCTGTGCCAAACTTGGCATGAATTCGCAATATGCCCAAATGCAAACACTGGTGTTCACATTACGCCTTGACATTTGGGAGTTGTAGTTGCTGGGATTTATAGTTCACCTACAATCAAAGAGCATTGTGAACCCCACCAACGATAATATTGGGACAAACTTCCCAAACAGAATCTCCATGACCAACAGAAAATACTGTTTCCTGAGGGTCTTTGGCAACCCCTCTGACACCCCCTGGTGACCCCACTCAGGGGTCCTGACCCCCATGTTTAGAAATGATATCCTAGATCCATTTTTGTGGCTTCTAAATCCCCGCACAGTCTCCTTTAATTTTCTGTGTGATGTCACGTCAAATTTTGCCTCAAAACTACGCAGAAAGTACCTAAACAAAACAGGTGAAAGCAACAGATCCCATCCCTTATAAGTACCCCCAAATACTCATATGAAAGCCAAATTAGCCTTCTCCAGTCCCCTCAAAATGACAGTATGAGACTGCTAAGGCATTGGAGTTTACTCTAGAGCAGTGGTTGTCAACCTGGAGTCCCCAGATGTTTTTGGCCTTCAACTCCCAGAAATCCTAACAGCTGGTGAACTGGCTGGGATTCCTGGGAGTTGTAGGCCAAAAACATCTGGGGACCCCAGGTTGAGAACCACTGCTCTAGAGACTGCATGGGATGCATGGTAAATAGGCACTGTCTTCCCAACATTGCAAAACTAAACAAAGGTAGCACTACAAATTAACTAGAGGCTCAGGGCCCTTCCAGACAGGCCCTATATCCCAGGATCCGATCTCAGGTTTTCTGCTTTAAACTGGATTATGAGTCCACACTGCCAGATAATCTGGGATAAACAGAAAACCTGGGATCAGATCCTGGGATATAGGGTCTGTCTGGAATGGCCCTGAGTGAACTCTCCAAGAGAAAATATTGAAAGGTCTGGGGCCTCAGGCGGAAAAAGGTAATAACAGAGGAAGACATAATAGAAATACACAAAAGTGCATATGGTGTGGAGACAGTGAAGGTTCTTCCAATTTTGATAACAGCAGAACACAACGTGTTCATCCAATACAGAAGAACAAGTGTAGATTCTGTACAGAACCACACACTTCTTCAGACTACATATCTAAACAATGGAATTTCGTACCCAAAAATATGGTAATAGACAGCAACTTTGAAAGAGAAATGCATGAGAAGGAAGTCTGTCAATGGCTACTAGCCACAACAACCATAGGCTGCCTTCATGTTCAAACCTTGTAAAATACCAGCCCTCCACAGCATGGAGGCATGGCTGTCAAAGTGGTGTCAATCTGCATTCATTCTATAATGTAGATGCAACCTTATTCTGCTAACCCAGAAGGAAGGCAAAGCATCAGAGTCCCCTAAGAAAAACCTAGAAACCATCACAACACATGCTCATCATACAAATAGTTTATCTATGTGTACATTTTGCTGCAAGGAATCTAAACCCTAACAGTATCTCAGTCTCAACACTCACCTTTAACTGGAAGAGTGTATCTGTAAAAGAGAAAAAGGACAACAGTTAGAAGATTTCAAAGATAGGAGAAATCTCAGTAGTAATTAATTGTTATCAAAATTAAGAGACATATACCTGCCCTCTAGAGTAGTCGTTGTAACACTTTCTCCCAAGTCTGGAAAAAGGTGATGCATCAATTCTTCTCTAGAGTATTATTGTAGCAATGATGGCATTGTGGGGACAAAGTTCTCAGTTTGTTATGCGTTTAACATGCAACTGCCAAACTCACATATCTAAATACAATAAGATGCCATGTAGAATAGTCAACAGACTTGGCCAGGTAGTCCACACTCTGGTTACATCCCAGAATAGACTACTGCAACGTGCTCTACGTGGGGCTGCCTTTGAAGACTGTTTGGAAGCTACAAATGGTCCAATAGGTGGCAGCCAGATTACTCACCGGAGTGTGGTGTACAAGGATCTCCAATGGCGTTACGTCAGCTCCAATGGCTGCCAATCTGCTACTGAGCACACTTCAAAGTGCTCACTTTAGCCTATAAACCCCTAAATGGTTCTGGCCTAGCTTATCTGTCCGAACGTGTTTCCCTCTGTGAACCACCACAGAATTTAAGATCATCTGGGGAGGCCCTGCTCTCGGTCCCACCTCCCTCGCAGGCATGATTGGCAGAGACAAGAGACAGGGCCTTCTCAGTGGTGGCCCCTTGGCTGTGGAACTCCCTCCTCAGCGATGTTAGATCAGCCCCCTCCCTTTTGATGTTCCGCAAGAGAGTGAAAACGTGGCTTTGTGACCAAGCCTTTAGCGATCTTGTGCAATAGATACTTGGAACAATGTGCAATGACCACTGGAACGGCCCGGATTACGCTCGTGGATGATGTGTTTAACTCTGAATGTACTGATTTTAAATGTTTTGATTGTTTTTAATGTACTTTTTGATTCTATTTTAATATTTATTTAAGTGTACGTTATGTTTTAAGGCATTGAATTGTTGCCTCTATGTAAAGCCGCCTTGAGGTGGGGCAGAAATGCCGTAAATAAATGAAAAATAAATGTGATTGCAGACCGGTTATAGTTTGGCTTTCAATGGCCACCGCATTTGGTCATTTATTCTCTCTCCAGACTTCAATGCTCAGGTGTGGCAGCTCCATCTCTTTTCTCTTCTGGAAATGAATCATTCGATTGCCCAGCCCTGCCTCCTACAAGAATCCACCTTGATAAACAGTTTCAACACTGTCTCTCCTGCACAGCATTCAGGAAGAGGAAGTGATATGCGACAAGAGGCAGAAAGGCATTTTCAGCTGTTGAAGATGCATCTCTGAAGGAAATCTAAGTGAGCAGATTTCCACAAAAGCAATTATTTGGAAGGAAACAAAATCTTCCCAGCACAACCTTCTTGCATTGAATCATAGAGTGCTAGAGTTGGAAGAAATCCCAAATGGGCAATCCAGTCTAACCCCCTTCGACCAGGCTTGAGGATACAGTCTAAGCCCTCTCAACAGAAGGCTATTCAACCTCTGCTCAAAAACCTCCAGAGAAGGAGGCTCCCAGGCAACTAATTTCACCCTTAACTGGCTCTAAAAATGAGAAAATTCTTCCTAATTTCTGGATAAAATTTATTTTCCTGTGCTTTGCATCCATTGCTGTTTCTTAGTCTCCCGAATATAAGAAAACAATCCTGCCCTCTTGTCATTGGGACGCTGTTTCAAATATTTAATTGTGACATGAAATTGTATTAGATTGGATTTACTCTAAGCTGTGATGAGTCTCTTTTTCAGGAAGAAAAAGCAGACTATAAATCAGGCCTGGGCAAACTTCAGCCCTCCAGGTATTTCGGACTTCAACTCCCTGTTAGGAATTGTGAGAGTTGAAGTCCAAAACACCTGGGGGGGGGGGGGGGCTGAGGTTTGCCCAGGCTTGGTATAAATGAAAATAATAACATGAACCACTCGCAACAAAACTCCCAAATTGTTTGAGTATCAGCACTATTTATAGGAGTCCATTTCCTGCCCCTCTGATCCATACTAAAGCCAAAAAATGCCGCAAAAATAAACAACAACACCAAACCAGAAGTGGACACAGGTCTATTTCGGTGCTGGACCCAATACTGTTCAACATCTTTATTGATGACTTGAATGAAGGTTTAGAGGGCATGCTTATCAAATTTGCAGATGACACCAAATTGGGAGGGAAAGCTAATACTCCAGAGGACAGGATAAGGATTCAAAATTACCTTAACAGATTGGAGAGCTGATTGGCCAAAACTAACAAAATGCATTTCAACAAGACAAATGTAAGATACTACATTTAGGCAGAAAAAAATGAAATGCAAAGATACAGAACGGGTGACACTTCACCCTCATCTATAGCAGGCACCCTCAGTGGTTGTAAGGTCTGTTGGAAACTAGGAAAATTGGATTTATATATCTGTGGAATGTCCAGGGTGGGAGAAAGAACTCTTGTCTGTTGAAGCTAGGTGTGAATGTTCCAATTGGCCACACTGATTAGCATTTAAGGGCCTTGCAGCTTCAAAGCCTGGCTGGTTGATGCTTGGGGAAATCCTTGGTTGAGAGGTGTTAGCTGGTCCTGACTGAGTCCTGTCTGGAATTACTCTGTTTTCTGGTAAATACTGGTAGCCAGATTTTGTTCATTTTCATGGCTTCCTCCTTTCTATTGAAATTGTCCAGATGTAGGCCAAAACCAGGTGCTGGTTTTGGCCTACAAAGCCCTAAACGGTTCCGGCCCAAAATACCTTTCTGACCGCATCTTGGCCTACGAGCCCACGAGGACCTTGAGATCGTCTGGGGAGGCCCTTCTCTCGATCCCGCCTGCATCACAGGCACGGCTGGCGGGGACGAGGGAGAGGGCCTTCTCGGTGGTGGCCCCCCGGCTGTGGAACACTCTCCCTGCACACATTAGACAGGCGCCCTCCCTCATGTCCTTTCGAAAAAGCCTTAAGACCTGGCTGTTCGAGAGGGCATTTAATTAAGTGCTAAGCAACAAACAATTACGGTAATTGAGAACTGGAATGGTACAAGGAATATGAGACTGGCTATGATTCCATTAAGAGACGAAGCGGATTTTTGTGTAGTCTGTAATTGTTGTATAGTTATATGTTGTCGAAACTGGCCTTTTGTAATTGTCTTTTTATGTGTACTGTACACCGCCATGAGTCGCCCGTATGGGCTGAGAATGGCGGTTAATAAGTGCATCAAATAAATAAATATTTTTTTAAATAAATAAATGCTTACGGATTTCAATGGCTTCTCTGTATAGTATGACATGGTCGTTGTGAGGGCCAACTAACACCTCCCAACAAAGGATTCTCCCAGGCAGCAACCAGCCAGGCTTTGATTCTGAATTCCTATATTACATTACTATATATATATCCTTATGTTAAATTGATCCTGTTAAATTGCTTTGTTCCCATGCTATTTCCTATGCTATTATATGTTGCTATCCGCCTTATTGAACTATCTTATCCTTTAACCAGTTTGCATAGTGGTCCTCGTCCCCCGTCCCCCGTCCCCGTCCCCCAAATTAGTCTGCTGTTGCTTCTGATGCTTGTTATTATTGTTATGCTGTTTTAATGCTGTTTTAATTTGCTATTGCTTTGCTTTTAATTGTATTTTGCTTTGGGCTTGGCCCCATGTAAACCACCCTGAGTCCCTCCGAGGAGATGGAGGCGGGGTAGAAAAATAAAGTTCTTCTCCTTTGAAGTTGCAAGGCCATTAAATGATAATCAAGGTGGCCATTTGGAACATTCACACTTGCCTCAAGCAGACAAGAATTTTTTCTCCCACCCTGGCCATCATTCCACACACACACACGTGTGTGTATATACATGTGTATATACACACACCTCACTTGCCTAGTTTCCAACAGACCCCTCAATCTCTGAGATGCCTGCCATAGATGCAGGCGAAACATCAGGAGAATGCTTCTGGAACATGGTCAGACAACCTGGAAACTCAGCCCTAGAGAAGTAATTCTATTAGATTTATTTATTTACTATATTTGTATACTGTCCGTCTCAGCCCTTAGGTGATTCAGGGTGGTTTACAATGGCAATGATTCAATGCCCAAAAACACCATAAAACATTTAAAAACATTAACACATAATATAAAACTGTAACAAGAATACTAAAAGCATACATCATTTGTGTCTGCTAATAAAAACATTGTCCCATCTCGTCGTCCAGTCATTCCAATTCCTATGTCTTTTACCTTGCATTTTCAAACACTTGCTCAAACAGCGATGTCTTGACTCTCTTCCGAAATATTAAGAAGGAGGGGGCCAATCTAATCTCCCCAGGAAGGGCGTCCCATTGCTGAGGGGCCACCACTGAAAAGGCCCTGACTCTCGTCCCCACCAAAGTGTTTGTGACGCAAGCGGGATCGAGAGCAGAGCCTCCCCAGACGATCTTAAAGTCCTAGCAGGTTCATAAGGGAAGATGCGTTCAGACAGGTATGTTGGGCCTGAACCGCTTAATGACCTTTGGGGCTCCCTTCCAGTTTTGTAATTCTATTTCTTCAAAGTCCCGACTCTGCAATTGCTGGCAGCGGGACACACTAGAACAGTGGTTCTCAACCTGGGGGTCGGGACCCCTGCGGGGGTCGCCAGGGAGTGTCAGAGGGGTCACCGAAGACCATCAGAAAACACAGTATTTTCTGTATTTTTCTAAGGGGGTTTTGTGTGGGAAGTTTGGTCCAATTCAATTGTTGGTGGGGTTCAGAATGCTCTTTGAGTGTAGGTGAATTATAAGTCCCAGCAACTACAACTCACAAATGTCAAGGTCTATTTTCCCCAAACTCCACCAGTGTTCACATTTGGGCATATTGTGAATTCATGTCAAGTTTGGTCCAGATCCATCATTGTTTGAGTCCACAATGCTCTCTAGATGTAGGTGAACTACAACTCCAAACTCAAGGTCAATGCCCACCAAACCCTTCCAGTATTTTCTGTTGGTCGTGGAACTTTTGTGTGCCAAGTTTGGTTCAATTCCATCGTTGGTGGAGTTCAGAATGCTCTTTGATTGTAAGTAAACTATAAATCCCAGCAACTACAACTCCCAAATGACAAAATCAATCAATTCCCCCCCCCCCCAACCCCACCACTATTCAAATTTGGGCATATTTGGGTACTTGTGCCAAATTTGTGAATGGAAATACATCCTGCTTATCAGATAATTGCATTACAATTAATAACAGGAGCAAAATTACAGTTATGAAGTAGCAAAATAATGTTATGGTTGGGAGTCACCACAACATGAGGAAATGTATTAAGGGGTCGCGGCATTAGAAAGGTTGAGAAACACTGCACTAGAAGATCTTTTGGGGCCCTTCCTATTCTATAATACTATTTGCTTGAAACTCTGACTCTACAATCGCTGGCAGTGGGCTCGACTAGATGACCTTTGGAGACCCCTTCCAATTTTGTGATTCTATTTGCTTCAAGGCCCGACTACAATCACAGCAACCCAGATCTTCTCTCAACCACTAGATCTGCCAAGCCTGCCATTCCTTGTCCTGCTCTGAGGAATTTGTTGTGCGCTTACGTCACACCATGATGACAACACACCCTGGGCGACGTCACTGCGCAACACAATCCCATTCCTCTGAAGAGTCCTAAGAGCCTCGATTGTGGATAAATATAATAAGAATAGAATCATAGAATCAAAGAGTTGGAAGAGACCTCATGGGCCATCCAGTCCAACCCCCTGCCAAGAAGCAGGAATATTGCATTCAAATCACCCCTGACAGATAGCCATCCAGTCTCTGTTTAAAAGCTTCTAAAGAAGGAGCCTCCACCACACTCCGGGGCAGAGAGTTCCACTGCTGAACGGCTCTCACAGTCAGGAAGTTCTTCCTCATGTTCAGATGGAATCTCCTCTCTTGTAGTTTGAAGCCATTGTTCCAATGCGTCCTAGTCTCCAGGGAAGCAGAAAACAAGCTTGCTCCCTCCTCCCTGTGGCTTCCTCTCACATATTTATACATGGCTATCATATCCCCTCTCAGCCTTCTCTTCTTCAGGCTAAACATGCCCAGCTCCTTAAGCCGCTCCTCATAGGGCTTGTTCTCCAGATCTTTTATCATTTTAGTCGCGCTCCTCTGGACACATTCCAGCTTGTCAATATCTCTCTTGAATCAGAATAAGAGCAACAACCCCCTCCTTCCCCTTCTTTGGCCTCCCTTACCGTCCATCCTGGCCTGCGTCTTCTTCCCCTCCTTCCTCCTCCTGTGTGTACTTTGCTTTCCAAGTCTTCCGGGTTCTTTACCACCCACTTCCGGCTTTTCGGATCTCGGAGGCCTCAACTCTCGCGGGATCTCGCCCTCCGCCTCCGCTCGTTTCTTTGCGCATGCGCAGTAAATCGGCAAGAAGCCCTAAGGAAGGAGGCGGGGTTGGTTTCCTGGTGGATCACGTGACCGCTTGAAGCGTTTCTGTGGCAACGCTGGAAGGGGAAATGGGCCTGTGAAAAACAGAAGGAAACAAACATTCATTCCTGTCGTCCAGGCATGGGCAAACTTAGGCCCTCCAGGTTTTTTGGCTCAGCTTATCTATCCGAAGTTTCAGAAAAACATCTTTTTCTGTTCTATTGACCGTTCTAAAGCCTTTGACTGTGTGGATCATAATAAATTGTGGAAAACCAGCTGATCCCTAACCCATCTAAAACACAGACATGTGCCTTTCATCTCAAGAACAGAGAAGCATCATGAGCTCTGAAGATCACCTGGAAAGGAATCCCACTGGAGCATTGCAGCGCACCCAAATACCTGGGAGTCACTCTGGACCGTGCTCTGACCTACAAGAAGCACTGCCTGAATATCAAGCAATACGTGGGTGTCAGAAACAATATCATACGAAAGCGGACTGGCACAACCTGTGGATCACAACCAGATACAGTGAAGACATCTGCCCTTGCACTGTGCTACTCTGCTGAGTCTGCATGCCCAGTGTGGAACACATCTCACCACACTAAAACAGTGGATGTGGCTCTTAATGAGACATGCCGCATTATCACGGGGTGTCTGCGCCCTACACCACTGGAGAAATTACACTGCTTAGCCGGTATTGCACCACCTGACATCCGCCAGGAAGTGGCAGCCAATAGTGAAAGGACCAAGGCAAAGACATTTCCAGCTCATCCCTTGTTTGGGTATCAGCCAGCACATCAACGACTTAAATCTAGACATAGTTTTCTAAGATCTACAGAGACACTCGCTGGAACACCTCAGCAAGCGAGAGTCCAAAAGTGGCAGGCTCAAACCCAGCACCTCAACCAATGGCTGATACCAAATGAGAAACTCCCTCCTGGGCACACAGAAGACTGGGCGACTTGGGAGGCGCTGAACAGACTGCGCTCTGGCACCACGAGATGCAGAGCCAACCTTCAGAAATGGGGCTACAAAGTGGAATCCTCGACATGCGAGTGTGGAGAAGAGCAAACCACTGACCACCTGCTGCAATGCAACATGAGTCCAGCCACATGCACAATGGAGGAGCTTCTTGCAGCAACACCAGAAGCACTCCAAGTGGCCAGATACTTGTCAAAGGACATTTAACCAACTACCAAACTCACAAGTTTTGTATTTTGTCTGTTTGTTTGCTTTGTTCTGTTAGAAATGTAATATAATGGACTGGTTGCTCTGACACGACAAATAAATAAATTGTGGCAAGTTCTTGGTGGGATGGGCATCCCAAGCCACCTTGTCTCTCTCCTGAGGAATCTGTACAAGGACCAAGTGGCAACAGTCAGAACTGACCACGGAACAACAGACTGGTTCAGGATTGGGAAAGGCGTACGGCAGGGTTGTCTACGCTCACCCACTCAACCTATTCAACTTGTATGCACATCATGCGATGTGCGGGGCTTGAGGAATCTAAGGCTGGGGTGAAAATTGCTGGAAGAAACATTAACAACCTTAGATATGCAGATGACACCACTCTGATGGCCGAAAGCGAGGAGGAGCTGAGGAGCCTTCTAATCAAGATGCAAGAAGAAAGCGCAAAAGCTGGGTTGCAGCTAAACATAAAAAACCAAGATTATGGCAACAAGAATGATTGACAACTGGGAAATGGAGAAAATGTGGAGGCCGTGACAGACTTTGTATTTCTAGGCGCAAAGATGACTGCAGACGCAGACTGCAGCCAGGAAATCAGAATACATTTACCTTTTGGGAGGAGAGCAATGGCCAATCTTGATAAAAGAATGAAGAGTTGAGACATCACACTGGCAACAAAGTCTGCATAGTTAAAGCAGTCATATTCCCTGTAGTAACCTATGGATGCAAGAACTGGACCATAAGGAAGGCTGAGCGAAGGAAGAGAGATGCTTTTGAACTGTGGTGTTGGAGGAAAGTTCTGAGATTGCCTTGGACCGTGAGAAGATCCAACCGGTCCATCCTTCCGGAAATAAAGTCTAACTGTTCACTGGAGGGAAGGAGTTTAGAGGCCAAGATGAAGTACTTTGGCCAAATAATGAGAAGACAGGAAAGTTTAGAGAAGAGAATGATGCTGGGGAAAATGGAAGGAAAAAGGAAGAGGGGCTGACCAAGGGCAAGGTGGATGGATGGATAGTATCCTTGAATTGATGCTTGACCTTGAAGGAGCTGGGAGTGGCCTGCTGACAGGAAGCCCTGGCGTGAGCTGGTCGATGAGGCCATGAAGAGTCGGAAGTGACTGAACAAATAAACAATAAAATATGTAAATACGGAATGGTGCAATGATAACTGGAACAGCCTGGACTACAATATTGGATTATGTGATTTTTAATAATTTTAATGTTGAAATATTTTAGCAGGTGTTTTAATGTTATGTTTTTATTTGCTGGTTCTGTATTATATGGCATTGAATTGTGTCTTTATGTGCACCACTTTGAGTCCCCTTTGGGGTGAGAAGGGTGGGATATAAATATGGCAAAATAAATAAATACATTTTGGACTTCCTCAATCCCTAACAGACTTAGGTCCCTCAGGTGGCTGAGGGAGAAAAAGAAGTGCCCCGAGGCCATTAGGGATTGTGGGAGTTGAAGTCCAAAACACTTGGAGGGCTGAAGTTTCCCCATGCCTGCTGAAGTCCCAAGACAATAATAATAATAATAATAATAATAATAATAATAATAATAAATTTGTCAGCTGCAAAAAGTCATCTACTCGGAACTGCACACATTACTCGCTGATACATCACACAGTCCTAGACACTTGGGAATTGTCTGATGTGTGATTGAATACAAAAGCCAGCATAGTGATCGTGTTTGCCATGTACTAATCTTGTTATTAATCTAATAATTATAATTATAATAATGGAAAATACAAAGAGTGAATACCATAAAATACAGTACAGAGCAACAGAGAAAACTGGAAAAGAAGGCTCTCCATTGACAGTTCCTGGGAAACACTGAGGACAAAATTGATAAGGAAAATACATGGATGTGACTCACAAATTGAACTTTGAAAAAGGAAATTGAAGGCCTGATTCTTTCAGCCCAAGAACAAGTCATTAAAACAAATGCCATCAAAGCCAGAACTGAAAAGTTGACAACAGATTCCAGGTGTTGACTCTGCAAGGAAGCAGATGAAACAATGGATCACATACTCAGCTGCTATGAGAAAATGCAGATGGATTACAAGCAGAGGCATAATACTGTTGCTCAGGTGATCCACTGGAACTTGTGCCACAATCTGCCTGTGACAAAGAACTGGTGGGATCACAAGCCTGTAAAACACACAAAATGAACACGTCAAAGTACTCTGGGACTTCCGAATTCAGACTGACAGAGTTTTGGAGCACAATACTCCTGACTTCATGATTGTGGGGGAAAACAAGGTATGATGTTGCAATCCCAGGCAACAGCAGAGTTGATGAGAAGTAACTGGAAAAGCTTACACAATACAAGGATGTAAAGCTCGAACTCCAAATACTCTGACACAAGGCAGTAAAAGGGGGTCCCAGTGGTGATAGGGGGGCACAGTGGGTGCAGTGCCTAAAAGCCTTGGCCAGCACTTGAAAACAATCGGCGCTGACATCTGTCAGTTGCAAAAGGCCACCTGACTCAAATCTGCACACATTATTCACCAATATCTCATAGTCCTAAACACTTGGGAAGGATCCGATGTGTGATCCAATACAAAAATTATTATTTATTTATTTCACATATTTGTATCCCGTCCTTCTCATCCCCGTAGTGGGACTCAGGGCAGCTTCACAACAGGCATTCATTCAGTGCCAACAACAGTTATAAATAATAATGGCAATTAAAACCATTCATTAAGGCATTAAATTACTAAAACATTAGTTTAAAATCACACAGGTTTAAAATCGTAGTCCGGGTCAGTCCATTGTCATTCACACAAATTGGGTCTCATTCTTGATTCTTGATTTAAATCATTTTATGTACATGCTGCCCGCTCTCTTCATTATGTTTGGTTTCTATTTTTTGTTTATATTGTTTATAAGCTTTGATGTTTTATACTTTATTGTTATGTTGTTTATTTTACTGCAATTTGTATTTTTGTACTGTAATTTGTTGTTCGGGCTTGGCCCCATGTAAGCCGCTCTGAGTCCCCGTCGGGGGAGATGGTGGCAGGGTATAAATAAAGGTTATTATTATTATTATTATTATTGATTGCTGCCTCTACTGTTTGAACGCTTGGCCCCAGGCGCTTGGTCCCAGGCCACTTTGCCTATTGCAAAAGTGACCCAGAAAATCCAGCATAGTGATCTTGTTTGCTGTGTACTAATCCTGTTATGTATTAAATAATAACAATAATAAAATTATGCTTAAAGTTTGGAAGAAGAAGAGAAGAAGCTAAACTTGGAGCATCCATATCATAATGCTTGTTATAAAGCTTGGAATAACAACAACCACAATAATAATACTCCACTTTTGTCTCTTAAAGAAGACACAAAATTTGAGATTCTCCCTCCAGGCCGCTTCGCATATTGCAAAAGTGGCCCAGAAAAAAAATCCATCCCAGACCTGAAGACCGTTCTACCTGGACATCCATGGACTTTGAAGACTGAGGAAGAGAAGGAGGAAGGGGTCCAACCCAACTACCTTTCTTGCCCTGGCCCCCCTCCTTTGGCTGCCTTCCTTCCTCTTTGATGATGATGATGCCACTTGGCTGGTGCTGAGTCACAAAAGGGTCCCCAGCATGGCCAGCAAGGAGGTGGCTGAGCCCTTTTAGGGGCAAGGACAGATGGCTCATCTATGGGGCGCTCTCACAGCAAACATGACGATGTGGCACCAGGTAAGATCCCCAGAGGTAGGGAAAATGGACAGGATGACCCCTGGCTTGGAAACAGTCCACAAGAAAGGGATCTGGGAGCCTTAGTAGATCACAAGCTGAGGATAAGCCAAGAATGTGATGCGACAGCTAAAAAGGCCTATGTGATTTTAGGTTGCATCAAAACAGTCTCATTCGAGGTATGTAATATAGAATATGGATGAGTGGCTTGAAATCAGCCCATGAAAAAGGGATCTGGGAGTCTTAGTACACCACAAACTCAACATGAGTCAAGAGTGTGATGCAGCAGCTAGAAAGGCCAACGTATATAGTCTTATTTAAGGAATCTATATAAATAAAAATGTAATGTTCATTTGTGGGATTAACATAACTCAAAAACCACTGGACGAATTGATATGAAATTTGGACACTACACCCCTAACAACGAGTGACCATGACTCATAACTGCCCCCCTCCACAAAAAAAAAAAAAAAAAAAACAGTGGAAAGGACTAAAAAAACCCCAAAAAGCTAAATGATGAAAAGCTAAATGATGATACAGAAAAAGGAGGGAAGGAAGGGGAGAAAGAAAGAAAGAAACAAAGAAAGAAAGAAAAAGAAAGAGGGAGGGAAAGAAGGAAAGAGAGAAGGAAGCATGGAAGCAAAGAGCGAAGGAAGGAAAGAAATAGAGAAGGAAGGAAGGAGAGAAAGAGAAAGGAAACGAAAAAGGGGGAGGAAAGAAAGAGAAGGAAGGAAAGAGAAAAGGACATAAAAAGGAAAGGAAGGAAAGAGATAGTGAAGGAAGGAAAGAATCAGAAAAAGAGGGAGGGAAGGAAAGGGAAGGAAGTGAAAAGCAAAGGAAGGAAAGAGGTAGAGAAGGAAGAAAGGAAAGAAAGGAGGAAGGAAAAAAGAGGTAGAGAAGGAAGGAAGGAGAGAAGGACAGAAAAAAGGAAAGAGGGAGCAAAGGAAGGAGGGAAAAAAGCATAAAAAAGAGGGAAGGAAAGAAAGAAGGGAAAAGAGAAAGAAGGAGGGAGACAGAGCTAAGGAAGGAAAGATGGAGAAGGAAGAAAGAAGAGAAGAGGAAGGAAAATAAAAAGAGGGAAGGAAAGAAAGAGGTAGAGAAGGAAGGAGAGAATGAAAGAAATAAAGGAAGGAAGGAAGGAAGGAAGGAAGGGGAGAGAGAAAGAAGGAGGGAAGGTTGGCCACAGCAATGCGTGTTGGGTACAGCTAGTGTAATATAAAATGTGGATGAGTGATATTTGATTTGAAAACAGTTCACGAGAAAGTGATCTAGGGGCCCTTTCACACTGCCCTTTATTCCAGGATCTGATCCCAGATTATCTGCTTTAGACTGGAATATATGAGTCCCCACTGCCAGATAACCTGGGATAAATAGATAATCTGGGGTATAGGGGCAGTGTGGAAGGGCCCTAGGAGTATTGGTAGAACACAATCTGACAACAGTGTGATGTGGGCGATTCTAATCTGCAATAATAGAAGGATAGTGTCAAGCTTGAGGGAAGTCAGAATCCCTCTCTTCTGCTTTGCTCAGATCTGGAATAATCCTGTGTCTAGTTCTGAACATGAGCCAGTAGTGTGATGCGGCAACTAAAAAAGCCAATGCAATTCTAAGTTGCATCAATAGAATTCTATTGAGTCTCATTTGAAGGATGTAATATAGTGGCATTTGACTTGGGAAAAGTGTAAGAGAAAAAGGATCTAGGAGTCCTGCAGAATTTTGGGGTTTATAGTTTAGGCAACTTGGAAGTCCCTGAACAGACTCAGAAGTGGAGTGGGCAGATCTAAAGACAACCTGGCAAAATGGCACTACCGAAAAGAATCCCACACCTTGTGTGACTGTGGAGCAGAACAGACAACTCCGCATCTGTATGCTTGTCCACTATGCCCAGAGGAAGAATTGTTGGAGGCTACAGACAATGCTATTGCTGTTGCCCGTTTTTGATCAAAAGATATTTAGGCACCTGCGCTCCATCTATTTTTATCAGTTTTCTACTAATTTATGCAATGCTTTTGATACAAAATACATAAAGTTTAGTGAGGCTGTCAACTACAAACCCCATAATTCTGCAGGAGGCAGCAACTGGATTCAAAGTTGATTTGTTCTCTAGTGTGATTAGGTATTTAGTAGACTACAAGGTGAACATGAGAGATAGATTTGAGGGAAGTCATTGTCCCACTCTCTTCTGCTTTGGTTAGGCCTCTCTTGGTGTTGTGGCTCAGCTGGAGTCTCAGGAAGAAGATGATGGGTTTCAGATTCCTGAACATGTTCCTGTTGTTGATACAGACGATGTTGATACTGAAGACGAAGAGTTTCAGTTTCCCATGACGAGATGTTTTGGAAGATGTTTCTGATCTTAGTGAAACTTCCCAGGTGCAGGTGGTGATCCCTGAGCCTGCTGATTCACAGGCTAATGAGCTATCTGACCTTGAAGGCTCTGCAGATTTAGATAGGGAGGGTCGGTTGCAATTCAGGGTTCGCCGCAGTGCGAGGCTTGCTAACAAGAGAGAGGTTAGAGGTCAAAGGAATGCGTTCATGCTGGGAAAATATATTAAACGAGTTGTTTGAAGTCAACTCTTTGTCAGTGCAACTTCTGCAAGCACCCTGGTAACTTCTCTGGATTGCCTTGGTTTTTAGGCAATGCTTTTGGCTTCTTGGGACTTTGCCTTGTTCTTGGCTTCCTGGGACTCTGTCATGCTGCCATGGAATCTTGTTTGATCAATGCCTTTGGATTATGCTTCATGTTGTTTGCCATTGAACTTTGGAAACTTTGCTTTTGCATTTAAAACTTTGCTTTTGCCATTGAACTTTTGAAACTTTTATGTTAAAGACTTTGTTTTTTCTTCAAAAAGCTGCAAAATCTTCAGCTTTGGTGTGGTGTGGTGTTCTGAGCAAAGGGATTGTATCCCAAGCTACAACACTTGGAATCATTTTGTGACCTGTTTTGGGGGAAGCAATTCAAGCAGGAGATGACCAAGGAGTCCAGAGAAGGGCCACTCCAATGGCCAGTATAGATGATCTTTATTATAGGGGAGATATTTGCTTCTCTCCTCATTCTTTTGGCTCTTCCACAGCTCCTCACATGCATCGCAACGCAGAGATCAGCAAGCCCAAGGCGCCCAGTGCCCAGGAGCCATCCCATGCGCACTCCACTGGCCAGCCCTCCACATCCCGAGCTGTGAAGAAGATCCCCTCCCCTGGAGAAAGCGAGGAGAGCACCAAGGGGCAGCATGCACACGCCCGACTGCAGAATTGTGTGTATATATGTGTGTGTGTTTGTGTCTCTCTCTAGGTATGTTGTGTTGACGTCCAGCTTTTTGGCGCCTTGGAGGTTGTGCTTGAATCCAGCCACAGGGGGGTGCTGTCGCTCCATCCTCTATGACTCCATCTATACCTGTATCTATAGCTGTGTTTCCATATATGTAATGACATATCTGTATATGTGTGTGTGTGTATGCATGTCTTTGCATCCTATTTATGTATAGGTGTGTGTATATATAGCTATCATCTAGCTATCACCCAGCTTAGCTTACCTCTCTCTATCTTCCCCCAAAACTGAGTGATCCTTTTCACTCCATTCTTGCTTCCTCCAAAAATGAAGGGAGTTAGGAGGGGAGAAAGAAAGACAAAGATAAAGTAAGAAAGAAAAGAGGTAGGAAAAAAAGATCCAGCCATGCATATATCTCTGTTTGCATATATGTAACAGTTTACATACGTATAAATATATTTATACATTCATGTATGCATCTGTCTGTTCATCCACCCATCCATATCTGTATCTATATCTGTGTTTGCATATACGTTGCAGCATATTTACCTATGCATGTATTTGAATCCGATTTATGCATCCACCCATCCCTATCTGTATCTATATCTGTGTTTGCACATATGTAACAGTATATATACATGCATACGTATGGGTATCCATATTTTTTTTTATTTATTTACGACACTTATATGCTGCCTTTCTCACCCCGAAGGGGACTCAGAGCGGCTTACTATACACACACACACACACACACACACACACAATATATTAAATTATTAGTATAGTTATTATATATTACTATACTGTACTACACCATTATATTGTAAAATTATTAGTAATATTGCAATTAGATATTGTAATACCTACTTGTGTATCTATCTACTGAAAACTGTCTCTATATGTATATGCCATTGTATATATCATATTCATGTATATGGATCTATATGGTTCTCTCTCTATATATGTATCTATATTCCCATAGATCTATATTTTGTGTAATTTTGGATGTACAGCATGAGCCTCGCATCTGCAGGGGGTGCATTCCCAGGCTGTTAGGAATTGTGGGAGTTGAAGTCCAAAACTTTTAAATTTTATTCATTACATTTGGCCCGGCCTTAGTTTTAAATGCGTCGTGGTGTTATTGTTTTTAATGTTTATTGTTATTGCTTTAATTTTTTATTTTGCTTTATGAGTTTTATTGTTGTATTTGTTACGCTGTGTTTTATTGAGGGCCTTGGCCTTTTGTAAGCTGCACCAAGTCCTTCGGGAGATGTTAGCGGGGTATAAATAAAGTTAATAATAATAATAATAATAATAACAACAACAACAACACCTGGAGAGCCAAAGTTTGCCCATGCCTGGCCTAGAAAATGCGTAGAGAGCTTGTAGGATGTGAATCAAGGGAACTGTGGAGACTGGCTTGCAGATATGGGGTTGTTTTGTATTTAAGGGAGAGAGAGAGAGAGATGGGAGGGAGCCCCCACATCAGCAGCCCCCCTCTTTTGCCACCCCTCTTGCAGCCTCTTTTGAGAAAGTGGGCAGGAAGAAGCGCCCGATCCCCAAGATCATCGTGACGGGGCCCTCGGAGGAGCTGATCATCAGCAGCCTCTCGGACGTCCTCCCCGAGACCAAGACCATCCGTGACAGCGAGGACTACGGACCCTACACTGTCCACTCCAGGCCCAGCACCGTGGACGCCTACAGGAACAGGGACAGCGAGCAAGATCTGTGAGGGACTCGCCAAGGTCATCAATCCACTTGGTCCTGGACCCCATCCCTCAATAAATGGGAAATCTATTACCAAGGGGGTCCTTGGGTGGTTTCACATTCCCCGATATCTCCGGCGGGTGCAGAAGGGAGGAACTGGATGATGCGCTTCCAAATAAATATGTTTGGTTAATGTTCCCCAGTCAGTCCCAGTTGATTCCAGTTGACTATCTCTGCTGCAGTAAGGCTGGGCAAAGGGAAGGCAATGTTGGGCAAGTGGGCTTATTAACAAAATACCCTCCTCATAAATATATAGCAGAGTAACTTATTAGCAGCAGCATGACCCATCACCAGTAGTCCAAAGTGATAAAAAGAACAAAAACACACAGACCAATGTTATCTCTTCCATAGGAGGCTTTTCTTTTTAGCAAAATAATATGGTTGCACTATTTACTAGAAGAAGATTTCCATAATACAAATAAAGTTCTTTATACTTCCTTTTTTGCTTCCATACTGGGCTTCTTTCTCATGCCGATGAACAGCTTCACTCTCACAGAGCCTCTTCTCACACTGAACTTTCACAGAAGCTTCACACACAGCAGCCTTCACACTGGAGCTTCACACAGTAGCTTTACACAGGATGGCCTTCAACCTGCAGATAAACAACTTTGCTCTCACTGAGCTTCCTCTCACACCGAACTTACACAGCGGCCTTTTACATTCAGCAGCTTTCACACACAAGGCCTTCAACCTGGGGCTTCTCTCACCAAAGTCTTCTCACACCAGGCCCCTCACACACCGAGGTCTACCTCACAGTGAAGCCTTTCTCCCAAACTAACACTGAGGCCTACTAACACACTGAGGCCCTTCTTCCACAGAGACTTCTCACAGATTGAGGCAAACTAACACTGAGGGCTCCCTCAGACCGATGGCTACTTAGCTATAGGCACACCTGCTTGTATTGAACTGCATCTTTTGCTGAGTCATTGCCATAACACAAAGTTCTTTATACTTCCTTCTTTGCTTCCATGTTGGCTTCTTTCTCATGCAGATAAACAACTTTACTCGCATAGAGCCTCCTCTCAAAATTTATACTGCAGCTTTAGACATGAGACTTTACACACAAGGCCTTGAATCTAGAGCTTCTTTCACCAAAGTTTCTCACACCAGGCCTTCTCATAGACGAAGGTCTACCTCACACAGAGGCTTCTCTCACAAAGTAAGTCCTACCTCACACTGTGAGACCTTCTCATAGACTGAGACTTTTCTCCCACTGAGGTTTACCTCAGACTAACAGCAAACTGACACTGAGGTAAACTAAGCTATAGGCACACCTACAGCTTTTGCTGAGTCATTGCATCTTTTAACCCTTGCAGTGTAATTAAAAATACCTAGTTAATTTTTAATATTTTAACAGGAGAAAAGAGAGACCTTGGGGTGCATCTATATTGTAGAATTTTAATTAATTATTTATTTACCTTATTTCTATTCTGCCTTTCTCTACCCCGAGGGGGGACTCAAGGCAGCTTACAATTGCACCTCCATGGTGCTTAAGGTTAAAGAATTCATGCAGTTTGACCCCTCACTGCTTCACTCCAGGACAGAAAAAGCCCTCCGATTTTAAAACACCACACCATTGAATGGAAAACAATCCTTTTATTGAAGATAATTAGAAAGCAGCAAGTAAAAAGCAGTTAAAAGAAATAGGTAAATCCAATTAGGTAAGAAGATAAGCAGGAGCAAAAATAATCCAGGGTAAAGTTCAGCAAAGTCCATAAAACAAAGTCCGCACTTCTCTAATATAATTCAGGAAAACAGGAAACATTAATCCAAGGCATGAGTAGGCGTTCATACACTCCAAGAGTCCAAACAATGAACAAGAAATACTTAAACAAGAATCTTCCAAGCAAAGCTTCCATGAAACAAAGGACGAGAACTACACTTGATTCCAACGATGCTTCATCTGACTATATTTCCCATACATGGAGCCTTTATCCCTTTGTTATGCTATTCCACGCACTTAGGAATTGGTAACGTTTTACTTGAGATCCCCATATCTTTTTCAGTCAAAGCCTGGCAGACCACCAAAGGCACTGTTCGGCCTGTCTGTTTTGACTAATTTCCTCTCGCCTACTATTTGCTCATATAAGTCTCGCAGCTGGGCCAGGTGCCCAGTTATTTTCAAGCCCCAAATCCTGGGAACCCTCTAGTAACAATTCGGGGAGTATGCTATCTGTTGCATTCCCTTCAGGAACATTCTCATGGGAAACTACACTTTGCACAGGGGTCTCCTGGTCCTTCTCTGCATCAGTATCATTGACCAAACCATTGCCATCTTGAAATTGATTGGCATCACTTCCCACATCCAAAGCACCCTGATCCTGAAGCACAATCACAGGCTGAACTCCAACACTCACAAAGATATAAGTAAAAGTTTCCCTTTGACATTAAGTCTAGTCCAGTGGTTCTCAACGTGGGGTCCCCAGATGTTTTTGGCCTACAATCCCCAGAAATCCCAGCCAATTTACCAGCTGTTAGGATTTCTGGGAGTTGAAGGCCAAAAACATTTGGGGACCCCAGGTTGAGAACCACTGGTCTAGTCGTATCCAACTCAGGGTGGTGGTGCTTATCTCCATTTCTAAGCTGAAGAGCCGGTGTTGTCCGTAGACACCTCCAAGGTGTCTACTGGAGCCCCCGGTGGCGCAGTGGGTTAAACCCCTATGCCGGCAGAACTGAAGACCGACAGGTCGCAGGTTCGAATCCGGGGAGAGGCGGATGAGCTCCCTCTATCAGCTCCAGCTCCTCATGCGGGGACATGAGAGAAGCCTCCCATAAGGATGACAAAAACATCAAATCATCCAGGCATCCCCTGGGCAACATCCTTGCAGACGGCCAATTCTCTCACACCAGAAGCGACTTGCAGTTTCTCAGGTCGCTCCTGACACGACAAAAAAAAAAAAAACCTCCAAGGTCCTATGGCCACTGGCATGACTGCATGGAGCTCTGTTACCTTCCTTCCAGAATGATACCTATTGATCTACACGTTTTTGAACTGCTAGGTTGATAAAGGAGCCGAGGCTAACAGCAGGAACTCACGCCAGTCCCCAGATTCAAACCGCCGACCTTTCAGTCAGCAACTCAGCGGTTTGTTTGTTTTTTTGGTCGTGTCAGGAGTGACTCCTGGTGTGAGAGAATTGGCCGTCTGCAAGGATGTTGCCCAGGGGAGGCCTGGATGATTTGATGTTTTTATCATCCTTGTGGGAGGCTTCTCTCATGTCCCCGCATGAGGAGCTGGAGCTGATAGAGGGAGCTCATCCGCCTCTCCTTGGATTCGAACCTGCGACCTGTCGGTCTTAGAATCATAGAATCATAGAATCATAGAATCAAAGAGTTGGAAGAGACCTCATGGGCCATCCAGTCCAACCCCCTGCCAAGAAGCAGGAATATTGCATTCAAATCACCCCTGACAGATGGCCATCCAGCCTCTGCTTAAAAGCTTCCAAAGAAGGAGCCTCCACCACACTCCGGGGCAGAGAGTTCCACTGCTGAACGGCTCTCACAGTCAGGAAGTTCTTCCTAATGTTCAGATGGAATCTCCTCTCTTGTAGTTTGAAGCCATTGTTCCGCGTCCTAGTCTCCAAGGAAGCAGAAAACAAGCTTGCTCCCTCCTCCCTGTGGCTTCCTCTCACATATTTATACATGGCTATCATATCTCCTCTCAGCCTTCTCTTCTTCAGGCTAAACATGCCCAGTTCCCTAAGCCGCTCCTCATAGGGCTTGTTCTCCAGACCCTTGATCATTTTAGTCGCCCTCCTCTGGACACATTCCAGCTTGTCAATATCTCTCTTGAATTGTGGTGCCCAGAATTGGACACAATATTCCAGATGTGGTCTAACCAAAGCAGAATAGAGGGGTAGCATTACTTCCTTAGATCTAGACACTATGCTCCTATTGATGCAGGCCAAAATCCCATTGGCTTTTTTTGCCGCCACATCACATTGTTGGCTCATGTTTAACTTGTTGTCCACGAGGACTCCAAGATCTTTTTCACACGTACTGCTCTCGAGCCAGGCGTCCCCCATTCTGTATCTTTGCATTTCATTTTTTCTGCCAAAGTGGAGTATCTTGCATTTGTCACTGTTGAACTTCATTTTGTTAGTTTTGGCCCATCTCTCTAATCTGTCAAGATCGCTTTGAATTCTGCTTCTGTCCTCTGGACTATTGGCTATCCCTCCCAATTTGGTGTCATCTGCAAACTTGATGATCATGCCTTCTAGCCCTTCATCTAAGTCATTAATAAAGATGTTGAACAGGACCGGGCCCAGGATGGGACCCTGCGGCACTCCGCTCGTCACTTCTTTCCAAGATGAAGAGGAAGCATTAGTGAGCACTCTCTGTGTTCGTCCACTTAACCAATTACAGATCCACCTCACCGTAGTTTTGCCTAGCCCACATTGGACTAGTTTCCTTGCCAGAAGGTCATGGGGGACCTTGTCGAAGGCCTTACTGAAATCCAGGTACGCTACATCCACGGCGTTCCCCGCATCTACCCAGCTTGTAGCTCTATCGAAGAAAGAGATCAGATTAGTCTGGCATGACTTGTTTTTGATAAATCCATGTTGACTATTAGCGATGACTGCATTTGTTTCTAAGTGTTTGCAGACCGCTTCCTTAACAATCTTTTCCAGAATCTTGCCCGGTATCGACGTGAGGCTGACCGGACGGTAGTTGTTTGGGTCGTCCTTTTTTCCCTTCTTGAAGATTGGGACCACATTGGCCCTCCTCCAATCTGCTGGAACTTCTCCCGTTCTCCAAGAACTCTCAAAGATGGTTGCCAATGGTTCCGAAATGATTTCGGCTAGTTCCTTCAGTACTCTTGGGTGTAGTTGATCTGGCCCTGGGGTCTTGAACTCATTAAGAGCGGCCAGGTATTCCTGGACGACTTCTTTCCCAATTTGGGGTTGGATGTCCTCCAATCCCTCATCCACTCCATCTTGCTGAGGTTGGAGACTCTCTTTTTGTGAGAAGACCGAGGCAAAGAAGGCATTAAGTAGTTCTGCCTTTTCCCTGTCCCCTGTCAGCATTGTCTTCAGTCCTGCCGGCACAGGGGTTTAACCCACTGCGCCACTGGGGGCTCCAACTCAGCGGTTTAACCCACAGATAGATACACACTTATATATAGATACTTGAACTGCCATGGTTCGGTGTTATGGAATCCCAGGGGTTGTAGTTTCACACTTTGGGCCGGCGCGACGAAAGCACTTGTAAAACTATAACTTCTTTGATTCCATATCACAGACTGATGGCAGTTCAAACTGCATTATTTTAACATCAAGTTGGGGGGGGGGGCGGGTTGCTTTGAATATGTTTTAATGGATTTTGCAAGGCACCAGCTATAATAAACTGTGTATGGGTTGTACGTTTTTCGGGCTATATGGCCATGTTCTAGAGGCATTCCCTTCTGACGTTTTGCCTGCATCTATGGCAAGCATTCTTAGAGGTTGTGGGGTTTGTTGGAACTAGGAAAAAGGGTTTATATATCTGTGGAATGACCAGGGTGGGACAAAGGACTCTTGTCTGCTGGAGCTAGGTGTGAATGTTTCAACTGACCCCCTTGATCAGCATTTGATGGCCTTGCATTGCCTGGGGCAATCTTTTGTTGAGAGGTGATTAGATGTCCCTGATTGTTTTCGTTCTGCTGTTTCGCTATTTTAATTTTATAGTTTTTTTAATACTGGTAGCCAGATTTTGTTCATTTTCATGGTTTCCTCCTTTCTGTTGAAATTGTCAACTGGACACAGCATTTTATTCGAGAACACAGAAATGCTGGACCACTCTCACAACCACCATGTCAGACTACACAGAGAAGCCACTGAAATCCACAAGCATGTGGACAATTTCAGCAGAAAAGAAACCATGAAAAAGAACAAAATCTGGCTACCAGTATTAAAAAAAACTCTAACATTACAACAGCAAAACAACAGAGAGGAAACAATCTGGGACATCTAATCACCTCTCAACAAAAGATTGCCCCAGGCACTGCCAGGCCACCAAATGCTAATCAAGGTGGTCAGTTGAAACATTCACACCTAGCTCCAGCAGACAAGAGTTCTTTGTCCCACCCTGGTCATTCCACAGATAATAAAGCCTTTTTCCTAGTTCTAACAGACCTCACTACCTCTGAGGATGCTTGCCGTAGATGCAGGCGAAACGTCAGGAGAGAATGCCTCTAGAACATGGCAATATAGCCCGAAAAAAGCTACAACAACCCTGTGAATGGTCTGCAACTGATAGAGGGGGTGTCATACTCCTAACGAACAGCAGGGGCGCTAGTGGGACACTACAACCCAAAAAGAGGAGAAGGAGGAAGGCTGCAATGGCTGAAGCCGCGGATCTGGAGGCTGAGACTCTGCGGCTGAAGCAACTCCGTGGAGACGGGTTCTTCACCGTTCCTCCTGCGCATAGGGTGAGTGCAAGGGCAGGGGGAGAACTACAACTCTTTGCAAGGCCACTTTGCAAAGGGGGGTGGGGGTGGGGGAGGGAAGTATGCATTGGTTATTGTGCTAGGGTTCTATTTATGTTTTTGTTTGCATTTTCAGTTACAAATAGATACATTTCTTAAAAGTTTGCAATTCTGGGATTTTTAGTTTGGCAGAGATACATCCCTAACCGCTTCATCACGCTAGAGAACGGATCCACTTTAACTCTGATTTCTGCCTCCTGCAGAATTCTGGGGTTTGTAGTTTGGGAAGGCTGTGCAAGGCTCCTCCCTAAACTGCAAACTGCAGGAGGATGAAACCAGATTTAAAGTGGATTAATTCTCAGTGTTTCTCAACCTGAGGGTCGCCAACAGTATTTTCTGTTGTTGGTGGGTGTTCTGTGTGGGAAGTTTGGCCCAATTCTGTCATTGGTGGGGTTCAGAATGCTCTTTGATTGTAGGAGAACTATAAATCCCAGCAACTACAACTCCCAAATGTCAGGGTCTATTTCCCCCAAAGTCTACCAGTGTTCACATTTGGGCATATGGAGTATGCATGCCAATTTTGGTCTGGATCCATCATTGTTTGAGTCCACAGTGCTCTCTGGATGTAGGTGAACTACAACTCCAAAAGACAAGGTCAGTGCCCACCAAACCCTTCCAGTATTTTCTGTTGGTTGAAGATGTTCCGTATGGGAAGTTTGGCCCAATTCTGTCATTGGTGGGATTCAGAATGCTCTTTGATTGTAGGTGAACTATAAATCACAGTAACTACAACTCCCAAATGTCAAGGTCTATTTTCCCCAAACTCCACCAGTGCTCACATTTGGGCATATTGGGTATTTGTGCCAAGTTTGGTCCAGATCCATCATTGTTTTGAGTCCACAGTGTTCTCTGGATTAGGTGAAGTACAATTCCCAAACTCAACATCAATGGCCACCAAACTCTTCCAGTATTTTCTGTTGGTCATGGGAGTCCCGTGTGCCAAGTTTGGTTCAATTCCATCTTTGGTGGAGTTTGGAATGCTCTTTAATTGTAGGTGAACTATAAATCCCAGTAATTACAACTCCCAAGTGACAAAATCAACCCCCCCCCCCCCCAAACACCAGTATTCAAATTTGGGCATATTGTGGTTTTGTGCTCAATTGGTATAATGAATGAAAATACATCCTGCATATCAGATATTTACATTACTATTCATAACAGTAGCAAAATTACAGTTATGAAGTAGGTGGACTATAAATCCCAGTAACTGCAACTCTCAAATGGCAAGTTCTTATTTTCCCCAAACTCCACCAGTGTTCATATTTGGGTCAAATTGAGTATGCATGCCAATTTTGGTCCAGATTCATCATTCTTTGAGTCCACAGTGCTCTCTGGATGTAGGTGAACTACAACTCCAAAAGACAAGGTCAATGCCCACCAAATCCTTCCAGTATTTTCTGTTGGTCATGGGAGTTCTATGTGCCAAGTTTGGTTCAATTCCATCATTGGCGGAGTTCAGAATGCTCTTTGATTGTAGGTGAACTATAAATCCCAGCAACGACAACTGCCAAATGAAAAAATCAATCCCCCCCAACCTCACCTATTGGATATTTGTGCCAAATTTGGTCCAGTAATGAAAATACATCCTACAAATCAGATATTTACATGATGATTCATAACAGTAGCAAAATTACAGTTATGAAGTAGTAATGAAAATAATTTTATGGTTGGGGGTCACCACAACATGAGGAACTGTATTAAGGGGTCGGGGCATTAGGAAGGTTGAGAAACACTGCTCTCGTGTGATGAAGCCCTAAGATACAACCTTGATCATTTAAAAATCTGTGTTGTTGTTGTTGTTGTTGTTGTTGTTTCAGCTAGGAAGATGCCGGAGCGTCAAGGAGTTTGAGAAACTCAACCGGATCGGAGAAGGGACTTACGGCATTGTGTGTGAGTGGCACAAAGCATGTGCAAGGAGAACTATAGAAAACACCTAAGATCATCTAGTCGAGGCATGTGCAAACTTTGGCCTTGTGGGTGTTTTGGACTTCAACTCCCACCATTCCTAGCAGCCTCAGACCCCTTCCTTTTCCTCCTCAGCCGCTTAAGCGGCTGAGGAGGAAAAGGAAGGGGCCTGAGGCTGTTAGGAATGATGGGAGTTGAAGTCCAAAACACCCACAAGGTCAAAGTTTGCACATGCCTTGACCAGTGCATCCCCTGGCCATGCAGAAGACCCCTCTCATGAATTCTGGTCTGCATCTACACTTCAAAATGGCCCTACTTGGGAGTTGTAGTTTGATGTGCACTCTTGGGCAGAGAACGCTCAAGGCCTTTTAAAACTACACATCCCAGGATCCCATAGCATTGAACCATGGCAGATCAAGCGGGGGACAAACTACTTATTTCAACAATATAGACCAGAGATCATCAAATTTTTTAATCAGAAGGCCAGTTCACGGTTCCTCAAGCTGTTGAGGGCCAAACTATAATTATTTCTTGTTCTTGTTGTTGTTCAAGACATTTCAGACTCGGAGCACCAGTTCACGGTTCCTCAGATTGTTACGGCTCGCACTATCATTATTTGTTGTTGTTGTTTGTGTGCCTGTTTACAAGAAAATTTCTATAACACAAAGTCCTTTATATTTCCTTCTTTGTTTCCACACAGGGCTTCTTTCTCATGCCGATGAACAGCTTTGCTCTCACAGAAACTCTTCTCACACTGAGCTTACACAGAAGCTTCACACAGTAGCTTTTTGCACGCAGCAACCTTCACACTGGAGCTTCACACAGTAGCTTTACACACGATGGCCTTCAACCTGGGGCTTCTCTCACAGTGAGGCCTTCTCTGAGGCATATTAACACTGGGGCCTTTTTCCCATTGAGACCTTTTTCCCACTGAGGCCTTCTCACACTCTCAGACTGAGGCGAACTAACACTGATGCTTACCTCACACAGAGGCCTTTCTCCTACTGAGGCCTTCTCACACTGAGGGCTCTCAAGATTGAGGTGAACTAACACTGATGCCTACCTCACACAGAGGCCTTTCTCCCACTGGGCCTTCTCACTCTGAGGACTCTCAAGACAGGTGAACTAACACTGATGCCTACCTCATATTGAGGCCTTTCTCCCACTGCCTTCTCACACTGAGGACTCTCAAGACTGAGGTGAACTAACACTGATGCCTACCTCATACTGAGGCCTTTCTCCCACTGAGGCCTTCTCACACTGAGGACTCTCAAGACTGAGGCGAACTAACACTGATGCCTACCTCACACAGAGGCCTTTCTCCCACTGGGCCTTCTCACTCTGAGGACTCTCAGACTGAAGCGAACTAACACTGGTGCCTACCTCACACTGAGGCCTTTCTCCCACTGAGGCCTTCTCACACTGAGAACTTTCTCAGACTGAGGCAAACTAACACTGAGGCCTGTTAAGCTACAGGCACACCTGCTTATATTGAACTGCAGTCTTTGCTGAGTCATTGCATCTCTTTCAGTGCTTGACTCACATTTTTGTAATTAAAAATATGTAGTTAATTTTTAATATTTCTGACAGGATCCTTCAGTTTTGGGGGGAAATAGAGGAGAGGAAAGGAAAGCAGAGTTAAGGAGCAAGAAGAGGGTGACGGTAGTCTAAAGTTTAGATCCGAGTCCGGGTAAATTATCTTGGGAGTTGGTGTATTTTAGGGACCCCTAATGTAGACACATCCTTGGTGGAGGAAGTTGATTGACCAAAAATAAGGTTTTTAATTCTACTCCGTTTTCAGACCGTGCCCGGGACACCCAGACGGACGAGATCGTGGCCCTGAAGAAGGTGCGGATGGATAAAGAGAAAGACGGTGAGTGGACGAGGGTCTTCTGAGTTGGGTCAATGTGGCCACCCCCTTTTTTTTGGTGCAAGCTCCCAAAGTTGGCAGCTTCACTCAATCCTTGAGAGGAATCCATCCCAGCACACCCTGGATCACAAAACCCATTGACGGGTGGCTGTTTTTGTCCCCCGGCAGGGATCCCCATCAGTAGCCTGAGGGAGATCACATTGCTCTTGAAACTGCAGCATCCCAACATCGTGGAGCTGAAGGAGGTGGTGGTGGGGAACCACCTGGAGAGGTATGAATGGGATCCCCCCTCCAAAAAAAAGTCCCCTTATATTTGCAATGAGGCGGTGCCCTCACCTGTCTCCAGACCTGGCCATGCTTGCAATTGCATATCCAGATGCCCAAAGGGTATGAAGCTGGCTGCATTAAAAGAAGCATGGAAGGAAAATTGGAAGTAGGATAGAACAAGACTCTGGGGTATATTGACCTTAGCCTCCACCTTCTCCAAATGTATTCCTTCTATGTCTTTCCTTACAGCATTTTTCTGGTGATGGGCTACTGCGAGCAAGATCTGGCCAGCCTCCTGGAGAACATGCAGGCCCCTTTTTCAGAAGCTCAGGTGGGTCCCAGCAGAGAGGCAACCATGGCAACCATTTTCCAGGACAGAAAAAGCCCTCTGACTTTAAACACCACACCATTGGATGGGAAACAGTCTTTTATTGAAGATAATTAAAAAGCAGTAAAGTAAAAAAATCACTTTAAAGAAATAGGTAAATCTAGTTAGATAGGAAGATAAGCAGGAGCAAAGTAGTCCAGGGTAATAGTCCAGCAAAGTCCATAAAAACAAAGTCAAAACTTCCCAAAGATAATGCAAAAAAAAAAAAAATCAGGAAACGTGAATCCAAGGCATGAATATAAAAGCATAAAATCCAAGAATCCAAACCATGAAACAAAGGCATGAATTTTCATGAAAACCATGAAAGGCATGAAAATCATGAATTTTCCAAGCAAAGCTTCCATGAAACAAGGACGAGATCTTGACTTTATTCCAAACGATGCTTCATCTGACTACATATCCTGTACTTGGGACTTTTATCTCCTCATTAACTATGTCTCTAGTGCTCAGAAATTGGTTTCACTTTAACAGATAATTTCTTACCTTTTTTCTCTCAGAACCTGGCAGAACGCCAAAGCCACTGTTCAGCTCTCCTGTTTTGACTGATCTCTTCTTGTCTATCCATTTGCTCATTATCTATTTGCTCATTAATTTCTGCAGCTAGGCCAGGTGCTGAGCTGATTTCATGTTCTCTATCATGGGTAACAATTCAGAGAGCACACCATCGTCCCCACACCCCTCAGGGACATTCTCATGGGAAACTACATTTTGAACAGGGATCTCTTGGTCATTCTCTGCATCAGTATCACTGACCAAACCATTGTCATCTTGAAACTCATCGACATCACTCCCCACATCCAAAGCATCCTGAGGCGGTAGACTGTTAAGAATTGTGGGAGTTGAAGTCCAAAACACCTGGAGGAAGGGACGAAGTTTGCCCATGCCTGGTATAGATGCACTCTGGGTTGATGGATTGGGAACCCAAGCACTGGAAATTGCCAAAAATGGCACTTGTTATGAATATAAGAAACATAAATATAAGTACTGTATATACTCGAAGATATTGTTATTATATATTGTTTTTGTTGACCTACTTTTCAACTGACAGAGCTAGTTTACTGTTTTTCTTTGAAACATGGTAAATATTCAATACCATTTAATCTATTGATGCCTCAGTTAATGTAATTTTATTGGTATCTATTTTTATTTTGAAATGTAGCAGTAGCTGCTGCATTTCCCACCCTTGGCTTATACTCAGTTTTCCCAGTTTTTTGTGGTAAAATTAGGTGCTTCGACATACATTCTGGTCGGCTTATACTTGAGTATATATGGTATTATAGTCACAAATATAAGAGATGCACTATAAAGGGCTTTGATACACAGGCTGAACAAAAAAGATGGTGCTGAGGAGATAGAAAAAGCAACGCATTGTTGCTGAAGCATGCCATAGACCCGCACTGGAGTACCCAGAGAGGCTCACAAATATTTCAAGTATTTTTAGGTGTGTGAGTAATTGAAATTATGGATACTGAGTCCACAGATAAGGGGGTTGTGCTCATCCACGGTCTCCTAGAAGAAAAGAAAATGGGGAAAATGCACAAGAAATGCCTTGCTAAGGCTGCCTCCTTCACCTGACCCTTCCCTCTTTGCAGGTAAAATGTATCATCCTTCAGGTACTGAAAGGCCTGCAGTATCTTCATGACAACTTCATCATCCACAGGTGAGATCCAGGTATCCTCCCATCTTAAAAGCTGGAAAACACTCTTTGTAAATATCCATTAGTTGGGGCATTTGGGGAGGTGTAGGGCCTTTTCTGAGTGCCGGACCACCTCTTTCTCCTCCGATAGGGACCTGAAGGTGTCCAATTTGCTGATGACCGACAAAGGCTGTGTGAAGACGGGTGAGACATGGCTCCCTTCGTCCCAAAGATCACCGATGGACTTGGCACTCAGCCGGGATGCCCTTTAACCTGTCCTCTCTCTTGCAGCGGACTTTGGCTTGGCCCGCGCTTACCGTGTACCCCTGAAGCCCATGACCCCGAAGGTTGTCACACTCTGGTGAGTCCCTTTTGAAGATTCCTGGACTTATTAAATTCACATTTATTTTTACCCCCAAGCCTTGCCATGGGCTGCACATAAAACATGCCACAAAGGCCATTCCCCTCCGCACTCCCTTTCAAAATGGCAATAGGATGCAAGGCTGCCATTTGGAGAAGTGGAAACGGATTGGACACACGTCTAGCGAAGGGTGCTTTAATGTGTTTTTATGTGAATGTATATTGTTGTAGGTTTTTTCAGGTCAGACCTCACTACCTCTGAGGATGCTTGCCATAGATGCAGGTGAAACGTCAGGAGAGAATGCTTCTAGAACATGGCCATATAGCCCGAAAAAACCTACAACAACCCAGTGATTCCAGCCATGAAAGCCTTCGACAATATATTGGTGTTTTAAACGACTTATTTTATGATGTTTTATATTTATTTTTGACGTATATGGATTGTTGCTTACATTATTTTAATATGTTGTAAGTCGCTTTGTATCAATGCAATTTGCTGGCCAACTTGCTTTTTATCATCCAATTAACTAACTTCAGACAGTTGTTTCTGCTTCAGTAGTGGCTCTTTATTTACATTTCTTTCGTTGCAATAACACTTATTTGTTCGCTCGGTCAGATGCAAGGGAGAAGAGTAAAGAGAAAGAACAAATGGCATCTGCTATATTTCTACCCCACTCTTATCAGCTCATTAATTCAGTGTCCGTCTTCCTAGTCTATTGCAACATCTTCCTTGTCTGTTCCTCGCATGCTTAATAATGTTTGAAAAATTAACTCTTTGAACAGCATTCACATTTTAAACTTATACAATATATGAATTTACATTTAACTGATAAAATGGGAGAAAAGCAGAATATAAATAAAGAATTATTATTATTATTGTTATTATTGACGACACAAAAGCACAGTATGTCACAGCAAACGAGATCTATATGCTGGATTTCATATCACAAAATCACAAGTCGAACCCTTCCCAAGCGTCTAGGACTGTGTGATGTATTTTCGAATGATGCGCGCAGATCCAAGTCAGGTGGTCTTTTGCAATTGACAGATCATGATTTTGTCAATGTTTATTGTTTCCAAATGCCGGCTGAGATCTTTTGGCACGGCACCCAGTGCGCCAATGACCACTGGGACCACCTGTACTGGTTTATGCCAGAGCCTTTGCAGTTCGATTTTGAGGTCTTCATAGCGGCTGAGTTTTTCCTGTTGTTTTTCCTCAATGCGGCTGTCACCTGGTATGGCGACATCAATAATCCAGATTTTTTTTTCTTTTCCACAATCATGATGTCTGGTGTATTGTGTATTGTGATGTATTGTGTATTGTGGTGTATTGTGTATTGTGTTATTCTTATTATTTGAAACACCACAAGATGAGTCCACAGCAGACACTCTGCCGGCTGTTGAATTGGATCACACGTCGGACACTTCCCAAGTGTCTAGGACTGTGTGATGTATCTGCGAATAATATGTGCAGATCCCAGTAAGGTGGCCTTCTGCAGCTGGCAGATGGTAATTTTGTCAGCACTGATTACTACTACTACTACTACTACTACTACTTTCTCTGTAATAGGATCGCTTTGAGTTTGGTATAAGTCAGCAATGACTTGAAGACACACAACAACAAGATGATGATGATGATGATGATGATGATGATGATGATGATGGTGACGATGTTAATAATGCACAGCTTCTCTTTCTTCCCCTTTTCAGGTACCGAGCCCCTGAACTCCTCCTGGGGACGACAACGCAGACCACTGCCATAGATATGTGGTAAGGAAAAGGTTTCCCCCATTCGTTTAGTGTTCATAGTTGGAAAAGGTGGTGGCCAATGCAGCTCCTTCCTTGCAAGGCTTTGAGGAAGATCTGAAGGGAGACCTTGATATTTTAAAATCTGGGAGAGGATAGAACAGCGGTTCTCAACCTGGGGGTCGTGACCCCCAGGGGGGTCGCTGGGCCATTTTCTGGGGGTCGCGGAGGCGCCTCGGTTGGCCCCGCCCCCTGAAAATGGCTGCCTTGCACAAAGCCTCCTTCGCCTAGATCGCACTCCCCCCGGCTGGCAGGGACGTGGGTTAGGCGAGGGCCGCTTCGTGCAGGGCCTTGCCATGAATGAAAACACATCCTGCATATCAGGTATTGACATTATAATTCGTAACAGTAGCAAAATTACAGTTATTATGGAGCAACTAAAATAATTTTATGGTCGGGGGTCACCACAACACGAGGAAGCATATTTAGGGGTCACGGTGTTAGAAAGGTTGAGAACCACTGGGATAGAAGGAGGAGGGTTCTGGGAGTCAAATGCTCCCTAATTCCTAAACACTGAAGAAGCTAGGACTTGGCATTTCAGTTGCAGCCGCCTATTAATTTCATGGAAGTTGACCAGGGAGGTCCTAGAGGTTCCAAAAGGGAGCGTATTAATCAAATCTGTAAATAACCAAATCCACAAAAGTTATGTACATGTATGTGCCAAGATTGGGAAGGATAAATGCCAATGCAATTATTATGTGTATAGAACAGGATTCTGGCCAATGTCTGGGGTCAATGAGTGGGGTGCCATTGTTGCAGCTGGATCTTTTGGACACTGACGCTTGCATTTTATCCCTTCAGGGCAGTGGGCTGCATTCTGGCTGAACTTCTGGCCCACAAGCCCCTTCTCCCTGGCAGCTCCGAGATCCAGCAGATCGACATGATCGTCCAGCTCCTCGGCACTCCCAATGAGACCATTTGGCCTGTGAGTTATGTCAGAAATATTAAAAATTAACTAGGTATTTTTAATTACAAAAATGTGAGTTAAGCATTGAAAGGGTTAAATGAATCCAATGACTCAGCAAAAGCTGCAGTTCAATATAAGCAGGTGTGTTTGTAGCTTAGTAGGCCTCAGTCTGAGGGAGCCCTCAGTGTTAGTTCGCCTCAGTCTGTGAGTGGTCTCTGTGGAAGAAGGGCCTCAGTATGAGTAGGCCTCAGTGTTAGGGCGTTAAGATCTTCCAGAGAGGCCCTGCTCTCGGTTCCCCCACCTTCGTAGTAACGTCTGGTGGGGATGAGAGACAGGGCCTTCTCTGTGGTGGCTCCCCAGCTATGGAACTCTCTCCCAAACAAAGTTAGATCTCTCTCTCCCAAATAATTTCAGCAGAAAGGAGGAAACCATGAAAATGAACAAAATCTGGCTACCAATATTAAAAAACTCTAAAATTACAACAGCAAAACAACAGAGAGTAAACAATCAGGCACATCGAATCACCTCTCAACAAAAGATTCCCCCAGGCACTGTCAAGCCATCAAATGCTAATTAAGGTGGTCAGTTGAAACATTCACACCTAGCTCCAGCAGACAAGAGTCCTTTGTCCCACCCTGGTCATTCCACAGATATATAAACCCATTTTCCCACTTCCAACAGACCTCACTACCTCTGAGGATGCTTGCCATAGATGCAGGCGAAACGTCAGGAGAAATTGCCTCTAGAACATGGCCATATAACCCGGAAAAACCTACAACAACCCAAAGTTAGATCTGCCCCCTCTCTCCTGACCTTTAGGAAGCAAGTGAAATCTTGGCTGTGGAATGAGGCATTTGCAGAGTGATGGCTGAGACCAGTAAATGACTAAGTATTGACCACAATGTGCGGACTGAGTTGGATGTTGTTTTTATTGAAGCAGGCTTTTTCTTTCCCTGAGCAATTGCTCAAAGGCTCAGCCAAAATGCTCCGTTTCAGTTCAAATTGCGGACGCAGATGAGTCAGGAAAGACAGCCAACTGGGTTCAGCAAGAATATCAAAGTTTATTTATAGCAGCTGCTAGTGGCTCTCCGACACAACAATGGCGTCTCAGAGGAAAGCCCCAGCATCAAGGGTAGTGTTCCTTTTATACATCAAAAGGGGTTCGGCTTTAAGAGCCGCCCCGAAGATTAAATCATTGGTTAAGAAAGCTGTCAATATTATAGTTATATTAAGCAATTAGCTCATATATTTTTAAGTTTCGCTTCGCAATAAGCAAGCCCCTTCTTGGAAACATCTCAAGATGCCGACATGCAAAATACAGCTGAAAACATCTGCTGAGCTTGGCAAGTTTTAACTTAGCCTTGGCTACTTCCTTTCTGCAAAGTTGGCAGGTCTCATGACCGATTTTTCACCCTTTCACAAAAAACTCATCTTGAGCCTGTCTTTGTCTCCCATATATGGTCAAGTCCATCCGTTCTCTTTTCTACATGTATACCCCGGCAGCTTTAGTAAAACTAAGCTGTGCTTTTTGTCTTTTCTATAGCTGTACCTTTCTGCATACCTTTCTGCCTTATTCCCACATGTTTTTGTTTTGCGAAGCGGTTTACAAAAGCGAGAGCAAATCAGCAAGGGTTAGATATTATGGATCTCTCCAATTATGCCCTTTAATGAGAGCTATCTTTTCTACCGAAGCTGCCTGATGCATATATCTCTGGCAAACTTGAAGCAAAATTGGAAAACAGCACATTAGCAACAAAAAGACAAAACCGCACAGCATAATCACAAGTATTATTTCTCTAAGCCATGATGTTGAAGGAAGCAGAGACGTCAACCATGAGAAAGGTTGCCATCCATCTTCCTTTACGTTATGATTTATTAACTCTTGCAATTTTTCCAAATCATCTTCAATTGTTTGGTTCAGATTATGAAACTGGACCACGCACTGGCCCTTTATTATAGAACAGAATCCTCCTTTTGTTGCCAACAAATAATCTAGGGCTAGCTTGTGTTGCATTGCCATTTGGCTTAGTTCTTCAATTTCTGATTGTAATTGTCTAACTATTTTTCCTGTGGCATTTATGCTTTTCTCTAATCTACATGTGAGTCCCATGATACTCTTTCTGTTTTCTTGGGCCATTATTCCAGGATAGGACCCGAGGGTTAGGAGCCCTGTTATTAATCCTCCTCCTATCCTTGAGCCTCCAGTTTCGGACAGTTGTGAGTCTATAATCACTTCGTCTGAGCACTCAGGTCCTAGGGGTGCTATGGCTTTCAAAGATCTCTGAAGTCTCCTAGGGTGTTTAAGGACTCGTACAGGGAATGTCAGGTATCCTACCCCAACACACTGGTTTCCTCCTGGATGAAAATTGGTTGCCCATTTATCAAAGAAAAACCACATATTGGGATCTCTAATATGCCATCCTGAACAAATACTGCCTCCATTTCTCAGGGATGTGTAATTTGACTCAAACAGTGGGTACTCAGGGTACAGTTCTTTCCAGTCCGTGTCGGCCAGATTTTGTTTGTTAACATATGTAGAGTTATAGGTTCCATATAAATAAAACTTGTCCTGACAGTGAGTGTAATTTGTCAACCTTGTTAGGAAGGCTTTTCTGTGCTCCCAGCCTTTCCATTTTTGATTCCATGTACCCTTGTTTGTACAACAAAAACACATTCCCCTCGTGGTGGCAGTATATCTTATTCGCCTAAATTTAATGTGTTTTAATCCATCGGGGACCTGAGAAAATATGGTGGGATTTTGAATAGTTCCTTGTAACCCCCCGAGCACCACCTGGGGGTCAGCTATTAGGGTAGGGAGGAAAGAGAAGTCACCTACTTTCTCTGGATGTTCATATAGGAGTGCCACATCTTTTCCATGCTGATCAAACATGAATCTAGCATGCTCTTTTAGCCAATTTCCCTGTATCATAGTGATCATGTTTATAAGCATCATATATCCAAAAACTGTTCGAACTCCTATTGGTTTTCTAGGGCATCTTTCCCTCCTCCCCATTATAGTCTCTATCCACCACTTCCAAGATAGGGCTTTCGTTGGGCCACACTGCGTCATATTTGACCTGCGACGATCTGTTGTTCCCGAAGAGGTCAGCTTCATGGCCTTGTTGACCCCTCAGGGAGTTGCCGGACGATCCTGAGTCTCAGGTCACTCTGATCTGCCTTTTTTATCTCCCACATGGGGGGTGCCAGCTTGGCACGGGTGTAATGTATCCAAGGTTTAACTTCTTTCACTTTAATGGCAGTAGGGGTTGATATCAGCACAGTATAGGGCCCTCTCCACTTAGGTCCTAGTGGGTCAATCTTCCACTCTTTCACAAGCACCTCGTCACCTGGCGAGAAACAATGCAAAGGTGTGGTAGGATAGGGTGGATTTAACTCTGAAGTATATTGTGCAATTTGTTTTATCTGTCCAGCCAGGGCTTGCACTTGTTGAATGGTTTGTTTATCCCCAATCACATGTTGGTCTCCCCCTTTGTCCAGTATCGACCTCAAATTTAATGGTGGTCTGCCATATAGTCTCTCATAGGGGGTCAGACCTGTTCTTTTGTGAGGGGTACACCTTATTCTCAATAGTACCATGGGCAGTATTACAGTCCAACCCAGCCCTGTCTCTTGACAGACTTTTGACATAGCAGTCTTTAGAGTCCGATTCATTCTCTCAACTTTAGCTGAGGACTGGGGCCTATAAGCGCAATGCAATTTCCATTTTGTGCCCAATATTTGACACAGTCCTTGAATCACCTTGTGTACATAAGCTGGACCGTTGTCAGACCCTATTTCTAATGGTATTCCAAATCTGGGGATTATGTCCTTTAAAAGTGCTCTTGAAACTTCTACTGCCTTTTCAGTTCGGGTTGGGTATGCCTCTACCCACCCGGTGTAGGTGTCCACAAAAACAAGCAAATATTTGTAGCCCTTTTGCGGGGGCATCTCAGTAAAATCAGTCAAAATTGCCTCGAATGGGACGTTGCCTATGTGTTGAATTCCTGGTGGCTTTAAGGGTCCTTCTCGAGGATTATTCTTGGCGCATGTCCAGCATCTGTGTGCTGTTGCTGCTGTCAGGCTATGGAGTCCATCAATGTACATTTGCCGTTCTAGCAGCTTAGCTAAGGCTGTCTTACCCAGGTGTGTGTTGGAATGCATATGTCGGACTATGTGCCACGCCATATCCTTAGGGACATAAACGCGGTTATCTGGCATCACAATGACCTCTCCCTTCCATTCTCCTTTTTTTTCCCAAAGCCCAATTCTCCTCTTCTTTTGTGTATGTAAACTTTTCTAATGGGGGATCTCCTATTACCGTCACAGCCAACAGGTGCTGCTTATTGTGGGGGTGCTTAGCTGCCTCTCTTGCGGCCAAATCAGCTAGTCTATTACCCTGTGTCACTGGGTCTTCTCCCCTTTGGTGTCCTTTGCAATGCATTACAGCCACTTTGTCCGGGTCCCAGACCGCCTCCAGGAGGGCCACAATCTCAGCTGCATTTTTAACGCCCTTTCCAGCCGACGTAAGGAGTCCCCGCTCCTTGTACAAAGCTCCATGGGCATGGAGCGTGGTAAAGGCGTACTTTGAGTCCGTGTAGACATTGACCCGTTTTCCCTTTGCCAACTGCAGTGCTCTGGTGAGGGCTATCAATTCAGCCCGTTGAGCGGAGGTTCCCGGAGGGAGCGACTCTGCTTCCAGAATCTCTCCCCCCCCCCTGTACCACCGCGTATCCTGCACGCCTCTCACCGTTCTCCATGAAGCTACTGCCATCTGTGAACAGGGTCATGTCTGCCTTGGACATTGGTACGTCCTTTAAGTCAGGTCGGCTGGAATATACCTGTTCCATCACCTGAATGCACTGGTGGACTGTTTCCTCTCCTGGGGCAGGCAACAAGGTGGCCGGATTTAAGGTGGCACAAGTTTCTAGGGTCACCATCGGGTTATCACACAACACCCCCTCATATTTTGTCAGTCTCTCATTTGTGAGCCAGCGCGGTCCCTTGGTGTCTAACAGCGCCTTTACATGGTGTGGTACTTTGACGGCCAGTGGCTGTCCTATGGTCAATTTATTTGCTTCTTTTATCAAATCTACTGCTGCTGCCACTGCACGAAGACAGGGCGGCATTCCCTGTGCTACCGTGTCTAACCGTTTTGACAGATAAGCCACTGGTCTCTGCCATGATCCTAATGTCTGGGTAAGCACCCCTATAGCCACTCCTTCCTTTTCAGACACGAACAAGTCAAACGGTTTCTCCAAGTCTGGGAGCCCAATCCTCCATTCCTCTTCCATGGGTATTGTCAATTCCATTTGGCCATTGTCTAAAAATTGGATTTGTGCTCTTAATTTTGACAAAATGTCTCTTCCTAATAATGACACTGGGCAATCAGGGTGATATAGTAATTTATGACTCACACTATGGCCTGCCAGATTACATGTCCGTTCCTGTAGAAAAGGGCATTTCTGAATTTTTCCTGACAGCCCCACCACTTTGGTGACTTCTGCGCTGGTAGGACCAATAAGTTTGTTCACCACTGATCGTTCTGCCCCAGTGTCCACTAAAAAGTCAACTTGCTGGTCCCCTACTTCTATAGTGACCATCGGCTCCCCGGGGTCCAGCAAAACGAGAGCCTGGTCGGTTCATTCCTCTTCCTCCGCATCCTCCCATTCTTCTTCTGCTATTGTAGCCACTACTGCTTCCCTCTTCTGGTACGGGGTGTAGCCTCCACTGCCTCTTCCACATCCTCTATCTCTTTCTCTGCCTCTGTCTTGACCTCGTCCTTCGCCTCCTTCTTCTCCTGACACCTTCTCTGTACATTCTCTCTTTTAGTGCCCATAGCCACTGTTAGCGGGGGCGCATTGGGAATTACATATCGCTGCCCCCGGTAACTATGTTCTTCCGCCGGCTCTTCTTCCTGGGCAAGGACCTTAACCTTGACTTTCCTTTCTTTCTTCCTTATCATCATACACTGCACTTTTTACACTTCCGGACCCAATCAGGATTTTGGGTCACCACGTTGTCCCAGGCATCAATATAAGTATATTGATCCAGATGATGGTTAGCACAAAATTTTTCTACCTGCCTAATCTTCTTTAGGTCTCACGACCCCTCTGCAGGCCACCCAAAAGGAAAGGTGGGCCATTTTCCTGTGCACAGATTCCTTAATCTGTAGTCCTTAAAATCTCCTGGATCTCCCTGACCCGATGCAGCTACAAACTTGTCAAAGTTGTCTAGCATACACTGAAGCGGAGTCACTGTCTTTGAGTTCCTCCCACCCATGGCCTCTAGTGGGGAGCAAACCTTGACCTAGACGCCCGGACACTCGACGGCACGTTTTAGGAACTGCAAGGTTTGCCCCGTCCTCCCACTACCCCACGGGATACTTAGTGGTCCCCCTTTCCCCCAGCGCTGGTGTGTGTTACCTAGTGTCTTACTTGACCACTTATACTTGCCGGGTCTCTGTAGACGTTGGAACAACCTTCGTCCCCCGGACTTTCCTCCTTTTGGATCCTTCTTATCACTCCTCCACTCCCAGTTGATTTCTTGAGAACCCGAAAAGTTGCGATTTACCTTGATCAAGCAGCACTGACAGAAGAGGGGAGTGTCGCAGCCGGTTATTAGTCGGGGGCCCCCTTTTGTCTCGGCTCACGGCAATCGCCTCTCGCGCCCCTGATGCTGATCAAAAATCGTCTTGCCAACAAGATCCGTCTCCCCCGACTCTGGCCCGTCTGAATCAAATCTCGGTGGAACCTCCAAAATGAAGCAGGCTTTTTCTTTCCCTGAGCAATTGCTCAAAGGCTCAGCCAAAATGCTCCGTTTCAGTTCAAATTGCGGACGCAGATGAGTCAGGAAAGACAGCCAACTGGGTTCAGCAAGAATATCAAAGTTTATTTATAGCAGCTGCTAGTGGCTCTCCGACACAACAATGGCGTCTCAGAGGAAAGCCCCAGCATCAAGGGTAGTGTTCCTTTTATACATCAAAAGGGGTTCGGCTTTAAGAGCCGCCCCGAAGATTAAATCATTGGTTAAGAAAGCTGTCAATATTATAGTTATATTAAGCAATTAGCTCATATATTTTTAAGTTTCGCTTCGCAATAAGCAAGCCCCTTCTTGGAAACATCTCAAGATGCCGACATGCAAAATACAGCTGAAAACATCTGCTGAGCTTGGCAAGTTTTAACTTAGCCTTGGCTACTTCCTTTCTGCAAAGTTGGCAGGTCTCATGACCGATTTTTCACCCTTTCACAAAAAACTCATCTTGAGCCTGTCTTTGTCTCCCATATATGGTCAAGTCCATCCGTTCTCTTTTCTACATGTATACCCCGGCAGCTTTAGTAAAACTAAGCTGTGCTTTTTGTCTTTTCTATAGCTGTACCTTTCTGCATACCTTTCTGCCTTATTATCTTGGCGAATTGCTTGTATATGTATTTTATCACATTTGTATTTTAACCTGTTGATATGTATCATGTTTTAAATGGTTTTATTGTTAGCATTGATCCTTGCTGTGAGCCGTTCTGAGTCCTTCCACGGAGGTCAGAGAAGAACGGGGTACAAAATAAATAAATAAGTTCTCCTCAATGGGAGAAAGGCCTTAGTGTGAGGTAGGCCTCAGCGTGTGAGAGGCCTGTTTAAGTAGTGAGTGGATGGAGAACTGTGACTGCTGTATTTGTGGCCAGTTTTAAGCCTATTGGGCCAATTTCGGGGCCAAAATAATACGTTCTAGAGAGGCTTTGTATTGGCAGCCATTTGGGATGCAGCTACACCGCAGAATTAATGCAGTCTGACACTACTGTACATTCCAAGGCACAATGTTATAGAATCATGGGAGTTGTGGTTTAGCTTCCCCAGTCAAAGAGGACTGGGTGCCTCACCAAACTACAACTCCCAGGATCCCATAGTATTGCATTACAGCAGTTACAAGTGGAGTTAAACTATATTAATTCTTCAGTGTAGATGAAATGCAAAGATACAGAATGGGGGACGCGTGGCTCGAGCGCAGTCCATGTGAAAAAGACATTGGAGTACTTGTGGACAACAAGTTAATATTGAGTCAACAATGTGATGCGGTGGCATAAAAAGCCAATGGGATTTGTCCTGCATCAATAGGAGCATAGTGTCTAGATCCAGGGAAGTCATGCTCCCCATGCTCTATTCTCCCTTGGTTAGTCCACACCTGGAATATTGTGTCCAATTCTGGGCACCACAATTGAAGAGAGATATTGACAAGCTGGAATGTGTCCAGAGGAGGGCCACTAAAATTATCAAGGGTCTGGAGAACAAGCCCTATGAGGAGTGGCTTAAAGAGCTGGGCATGTTTAGCCTGAAGAAGAGAAGGCTGAGAGGAGACATGAGAGCTATGTATGAGAGGAAGTCACAAGGAGGAGGGAGCAAGTTTGTTTTCTGCTTCCCTGGAGACTAGGACATGGAGCAATGGCTTCAAACTACAAGAAAGGCGATTCCATCTGAACATGAGGAAGAACTTCCTGACTGTGAGAGCTGTTCAGAAGTGGAATTCTCTGCCCCGGAGTGTGGTAGGAGCTCCTTCTGTGGAGGCTTTTAAGCAGAGGCTGGAGGGCCATCTGTCAGGGATGCTTTGAATGCGATTGTCCTGCTTCTTGACAGAATGGGGTTGGACTGGATGGCCCAAGAGGTCTCTTCCAACTCTAGGATTCTATGATTCGAGATGCACCCTTGATGGCTGTGGGAGGAGAACATCATACTGACTTGTGTTCCTTCCCCTTCCAGGGCTTCTCCAAGCTGCCACTGGTGAGCCAATATACGCTCCGGAAGCAGCCCTACAACAACCTGAAGCATAAGTTTCCATGGCTCTCGGAGGCCGGGCTCCGGCTCCTCAACTTCCTCTTCATGTATGACCCCAAGAAGAGGTAACAGCAAGACAAGGCAGTCCTAAAAGCTGGCTTTCCTAATGAAGACTTTGGCAGCCTCTGTTTATATAGATTCCCATCCAAACCCAAGTAATGAAGGTGGAGGCATTACTTTTCATTCAACCCTCATAATTGCTTCACTTCTTCATTATTAGAGTGGTTCTCAACTAGTTCCAAACTCTGCTTGGATTGAGAGAAAGATAATTAATTAATTGTGTTGTTTCGCTTTCTGGCACAGAGCGACGGCCGGTGACTGTCTGGAGAGCTCCTACTTCAAGGAGAAGCCTTTGCGTAAGTTTTTCCACACCTGATTTCCTTTTCAAAGGGCTCCCCATTTCCTCCCCAAATTTTCCTGTTGCCCCTCTTCTTCTTCCTTCCAGCCTGTGAACCGGAGCTCATGCCCACCTTCCCTCACCATCGCAACAAAAGGGCCGCCCCAAGTGTCGCAGGGGCAGAATGCGCAGGGCCCAAGCGCAGCCGGCCATAAGGAGAGTGACGCCAACCAAAGTGGGCAGTGGACACTTACCATGGGCGGAAAGTGGCATGGTTTCTCTGCAAGAGAACGGACCCGGATCTCCCCCAAAATGCCACCATTCCTCCTGAAAATAGTGACAATTTAGGTTCCTGGACCAGTTGGGACACTTTGGGAGATTTCAAGGAGAAAGGACTACACAGTTGGCGCCTCTCTGGGTGGGACCATTGGAATAAAGAAAGTATGTTTTATACAACAGGGTTATTCTCAAATTTAAATGCATATCAGGGTGAAAATGCATATCAGCCGTTCAGCAGTGGAACTCCCTGCCTCGGAGTGTGGTGGAGGCTCCTTCTTTGGAAGCTTTTAAACAGAGGCTGGATGGCCATCTGTCGGGGGTGCTTTGAATGCAATTTTCAGGCTTCTTGACAGAATGGGGTTGGACTGGATGGCCCATGAGGTCTCTTCCAACTCTAGGATTCTATGAAAAGTGTCGTCCTGCAAGAAAACATTGCCCAAGTCTTCTTGGACAAGAAGTTAAACATGAGCCACACTCCAGGGCAGAGAGTTCCACTGCTGAACAGCTTTCACAGTCATGAAGTTCTTCCTAATGTTCAGATGGAATCGCCTTTCTTGTAGTTTGAAGCCATTGCTCCACGTCCTAGTCTCCAGGGCAGCAGAAAACAAACTTGCTCCTCCTCCCTATGACTTCCTCTCACATATTTATACATGGCTATCAGGTCTCCTCTCAGCCTTCTCTTCTTCAGGCTAAACATGCCCAGCTCTTTAAGCCACTCCTCATAGGGCTGGTTCTCCAGACCCTTGATCATTTTAGTCGCCCTCCTCAGGACACATTCCAGCTTGTCAACATCTCCCTTCAATTGTGGTGCCCAGAATTGGACACAATATTCCAGGTGTGGTCTGACCAAGGCAGAATAGAGCATGGGGAACATGACTTCCCTAGATCTAGACACTATGCTCCTTTTGATGCAGGCCAAAATCCCATTGGAATTTTTTGCTGCCGCATCACATTGCATCACATGAGGACCCCAAGATTTTTTCACACATACTGCACTCGAGTCATACATCCCCCATTCTGTCCTTGCACTTCATTTTTTTGCTAAGCGGAGTATCTTGCGTTTGTCCCCATTGAACTTCATTTTGTTAGTTTTGGCAAGTCATCTCTCTAATCTGTTAAGATCATTTTGAATTCTGCTCCTGTCTTCTGGAATGTGACTTGAACATTGGCGTTTGTTGTTTCCTGCGAATGGAAAGCATGCTGCGCACTCAAGTATATACATATACATACACATGTATGTATTCTTGATACCTGGGAGACAAGCTATATCTGCTTCTAACCAGCCCCTTCTGCACATCTACAGGACCCCCTTGCAACCCTGCCCACTTCCTACTTTTCTATCCTCGCCTTTGCTACTGGGCTTGTTTTCTGGTCTTCTTTAGCAAATGGTCTGAGTGCTTCATTGATCTTTCGGTGCCAACTGCCCCCGGATAAGTGAGTGGGGCTTGGAACTGGGAGCCTCTTCAATGATTCACGGCTTCGCTGCCGGCGCTGCAGCCTAGCAACACTCCACTGATGACACTGCTGCCTTTCTCTGTGCCAAGAGCGTCCCTCTCTGCTTGTGACGAAAAAGGAGTTTGAACCATTTGCACTTGCCAAAGGGAGCACTGGCGCAGGAAGCAAAAGAGAGGGCCTTCCTTCCAAACTGCCTGTATCCTTGCCATCGTTGCATTTTTGTGTCAAAGCCAAAGCTATTCTTAATGTATTGTCGAAGGCTTTCATGGCCAGAATCACTGGGTTGCTGTGAGTTTTTGGGGCTGTATGGCCACGTTCCAGAAGTATTCTCTCCTGACGTTTCACCTGCATTTATGGCAGGCATCCTCAGAGATTATGAGGTGTGTTGGAAACTAGGCAAGTGGGGTTTATGTATCTGGAATAATGTCCAGGGTGGGAGAAATAACTCTTGTCTGTTTGAGGTAGGTATGAATGTTGCAACTGGCCACCTTAAATAGTATTTAATATCCTTGTGGTTTGGGCCCCGCCTATCTCCACAATCGCATCTCCCTCTATGACAGTGGTTCTCAACCCTCCTAATGCTGCAGCCCCTTAATAAAGTTCCTCATGTGGTAGTGACCACCAACCATCACATTTTTTTCGTTGCTACTTCAGAACTGACATTTTGCTCCTGTTATGAATTGTAATAAATACATCTGATATGCAGGATGTGGCACAAATACCCAATATGCCCCAATTTGAATACTGGTGGGGTTGGGGGGATTGATTTTGTCATTTGGGAGTTGTAGTTGCTGGGATTTATAGTTCACCTACAATCAAAGAGCATTCTGAATTCCACCAAGAATGGAATTGAACCAAATTTGGCATAAAGGACTCCCATAACCAACAGAAAATACTAGGTTTGGTGGGCATTGACCTTGAGTTTTGGGAGTTGTAGTTCACCTACATCCAGACAGAACTATGGCCTCAGTTAATGATGGATCTGAACCAAACTTGGCATGAACACTCAATATGCCTAAAGAGCATTCTGAACCCCACCAGCGATAGAATTGGGCCAAACTTCCCCCACAGTACCTCCAAGACCAAAAGAAAATACTGTGCTTTCTGATGGTCTTTGGTGACCCCTCTGACACCCCCTCGTGACCCCCTCAGGGGTCCCGACCCCCAGGTTGAGAAACACTGCTCTATGAACTAAGATCCACCGGGGAGGCCCTCCTCTTGCTCCCACTACCGTCTCAAGCCTGGTTGGTGGGGATGAGGGAGAGGGCCTTCTTGGTGGTGGCCCCCTGCCTCTGGAATGCTCTCCCCAAGGAGATAAGACTGGCCCCATCCCTCACCTCCTTCCATAAGAACTTGAAGACTTGGTGTAAGCTGCACCGAGTCCCCCTGGGGGAGATGGAGCAAGGTATAAATAAAGTATTATTATTATTATTATTATTATTATTATTGGTGGTGGTTTCATTAGGCCTTTGATAATGATTAGTCTTAAGTTTCAAACCCTTGGTCCAACAATTAGACTTGGCCTTGTACCCCATCCATTCCCCAGTTCCCTGTCATAAGAGGGCAACTTTTCTTCGAGCCCATACCTTTTTTATAGTCCTTTAATTAGCCCTGGAATTGAGTGGATATGTATATGTGGAAACCGCTCTGAGTCCCCTAGGGAAGATAGGGCAGTATATAAATAAAGTTTTTATTATTATTATTATTAATAACAACAATAATAATTGCAGCTTCAAGGTCTGGCTGCTTACTGCCTGGGGTTCAGTTCACCTTGGAGGGGGTGGGGTTTGTAGAAAACCTACACACACAAATAGATACCTACATAAAAACTCCAACCAGAAATATGTGGGCTTGAGCCTATGGCAAGTGAAGCAAGGGCTCTATATTCTTGAGCTATGATTCCGGCCAAGTGCCTTCCAGCTTCCCAGTGAAAGCCATTTTTCAGCACCGGGACTGTGGCGCAGCTGGCTGGGAGTCAGTTTATTAAGATCACTACTGACTGAAAGGTCATGAGTTTGAAGCCAGCCTGGGTCAGAGTGAGTGTCTCACCAATTTGTGTAGCTTGCTGTCGACCTTTGCAACCCGAAAGACAGTTGCATCTGTCAAGTAGGAAATGTAAGTACCACTTATGTGGGGAGGCTAATTTAACTAATTTATGATGCCATAAAAATATCCAGCAAGCCTGCAAAGAATGAGGAAGTACTTAATCAGTGTCACAAATGGACTGTGAAGCAACAGCTCCCCTGGTGGCCAGAATATCCTCATGAAATGTTAAATTGCTTCTATGTCTGTCTATATATGTTACATGTCTATGGCATTGAATGTTTGCCATGTACATTGTAATCCGCCCTGAGTCCCCTGCAGGGTGAGGAGGGCGGAATATAAATACTGTAAATAAATAAATACATTTTTCAGCCTACAGAGAGAGAAGGAAGAGTGGAACACCCAAGAAACCAGGCAGGCTTTTACTTTGTTTATTTCAAATTAAGCTCCAAAGAGGTGACGGCTGCGGCACATGTGCTTGGACACAGCCCAGGTCTTGGATGGCAATATGAGTCCTGACCTGCCGCAAGGGCCGGACCATCAAGTGCTGGTTTGAAAAGGAACCCTGTCCCCGCTCACCCCAAAAGGGAAGCTCAAGAAGCCCGGAGCATGTACGAATTAAAAAAGGGAAGCCAAGCCTCTTTGCCCAAGCCCTTTCCTCAAAATGGGGATCGGTTAAGTAACCAGTCTTTGGAATTTCAAAGAGGTGGAGCACAGATTGGAAAAAGTGACTGCATGTCCCAGTGGGAGATTCTGGGAGTTGGACCACATTTTGCTGACCTCTGGGGTGGACTCAAGGAAGAGAAGCCCATTCAGCCAAACTATTCCCATGCATGTCCTGGTGATACTGCAAATAGGATTGTCTCGTCCTTGACCCCAAAACCAACCTCTTTGACCTGCAACTGGAGCCATCTTTGGCAAATTTGTCACTGAGGGCAATAACTAGGCATGACCTCTCCCTCAAATGTAACTAGAGGATGTAAACACCTTAGTAACAACAATTCCCAGTCGATTCTCAGTGTCCAAGAACCATTAAGGCCTTGCCATATTTTGAGAGAGATGCTCCCCAAATTGTGCGTGTTGTCTATGGTGGAGCTGAGGCACATTTAAACACAAACTACAGCTTCCAGAATCCCTGATGTGGGAATCTGGGAGTTGTAGCATCCCAAATATTTCCAAGTGCTGGTTGGAGTATTTCCCCTTGTAAGAAGTAGTCCGCAGGGGAAGGGGATGAGGCATCCCTTGTGCACAAACGCATAGCCCTAGAATGGCCAAGCGGTGGAAAGGTCACCACAGTTGGATGGGCACCTGCTACTGCCAGGGCCCTCCTCCTCCTCCTCCTCCGTCATGCAGCAGTTTGTCCACCTCAGTCCTCTGCAGCCAGAGCCGCTGCTGCTTCATGGTCTGCAGCTCCTCCAGGTCGTGGCTCTTCCCCCGGCAGAGCTGGGCAATATCACAGCCAGAGCCGTGCAGTGAGCGGCAGGTGTTGCAGCAGGAGGCCGGCAGGGCTCCAGGGAAGAGGCATGAATGCAAGTGGTAGCAAGGAGGGCCGGCGCCCAGGGGCTGGGGCCGGCGTGCGACAAGGGGGCTGAGCTGGGGGCTCCGGGGCGGCCTCGATGGGGGGGAGGCCAGGTCGCTCATTCCTTGGAAGCTGGTGCTCTCAAAGGGGGCGCCCGGCGGCAGGAACCGGCTCAAAGGCTGCGCGGAGGAGTCTGTCTCTGCCGCCCGGCTGAGCTCCCGCCGCAAGGAGATGAAGGAGAAGGCCGTCTCCAGGGAGGGATCCTCGGGGTCCGGGATGCCGTTGCCGTAGGACTCCTCCGAGTCTCCCTGCTGGAAGAGAAGAAGTAACTTTACTGCAAATATATGACACACACAGCAAGATATGATACAATATGTTACTACAATATAATTGGAGCCCCCGGTGGCACAGTGGGTTAAACCCCTGTGCTGGCAGGACTGAAGACCGACAGGTCGCAGGTTCGAATCCGGGGAGAGGCGGATGAGCTCCCTCTATCAGCTCCAGCTCCTCATGCGGGGACATGAGAGATGCCTCCCACAAGGATGATAAAACATCAGATCATCTGAGCGCCCCTTGGACAACGTCCTTGCAGACAGCCAATTCTCTCACAACAGAAGCGATTTGCAGTTTCTCAAGTCGCTTCTGACACGACAAAAAAACCAAAAAAAACCCCCAAACCTACAATATAATAATAAACTTTATTTATATCCCGCCACCATCTCCCTGAAGGGACTTGGGGGGCTTACAAAGGTACTCCAGGGTGCATATATAACATAGAACAGGTAAAAATGTCCAAATGAATCTCCTCCTATGAACCAGCTAGGACACAACTGTTTTTAATTTGCTTTAGGTATTGTATTGTTGTATTGTGTTTTGAGGCCTTGGCCTGTGTAAGCCGCATTGAGTCCTGCGGGAGATGCTAGCGGGGTACAAATAAAGTAATAATAATAATAATAATAATAAAGATTGTCTGGGGAGGCCCTGCTCTCGGTCCCACCTGCATAACAAGTATGTCTGGCGGGGACGAGAGACAGGGCCTTCTCAGTGGTGGTCCCTTGGCTGTGGAACGCCCTTCCTACAGAAATTAGATTGGCCCCCTCCCTGTTAGCATTTTGGAGGAAAGTGAAGACCTGGTTGTTCGAGCAGGCATTTGAATAGGCAGCGTAATGAATATAGGAATATGGAACAATTGGATATTGAGACTGGATCTTCATTTTAACTATGAGATGATAATGAGATGTTATATGATGTTTAATTGATTGTTATAATGCTATTGTTTTAATTGTTTTTAACTGTTTTATGATGTTTTAAGCATTGAATTTTGCTATTGTGAACTGCTCTGAGTCGCCCGAGGACCGAGAAGAGCGGTATACAAATATAGTAAATAAATAAATAGATTAAGAATCCAACACACATCCACTGCTATAGATACCAGATAGTCCTATAGATTAAGGACACAGCATATTTCCATTGTTATAGATGCCCAATGGTCCTATAGATTAAGGACCCAGCACACTTCCACTGCTATAGCTACCTGATATTCCTATAGATTAAGAATCCAACACACATCCACTGCTATAGATACCAGATAGTCCTATATATTAAGGACCCAGCATGCTGCCACTGCTATAGATGCCAAATAGTCCTGTAGATTAAGGACTCCGCATGTTTCCATTGTTAAAAACATTTTCCCTGACATTAAGTCCAGTTGTTTCCAACTCTGTGGGTTGGTGCTAACCTCCATTTCTAAGCTGAAGAGGTGGCGTTGTCCGTAGACGCCTCCAAGGTCATGTGGCTGACATGACTGTATGCATATACTCACATATACATGTTTTCGAACTGCTAGGTTGGCAGAAACTACAGATGCCAAATACTCGTATAGATTAAGGACTCAGCATGTTTCCACTGTTATAGTTGCCAAATAGTCCTACAGATTTAAGTACCTAGCATGTTTCCGCTGTTATAGATGCCAAACACTCCTATAGATGAAGTACCCAGCATGTTTCCACTGCAATGGATGTCAAATAGTCCTATAGATTAAGGACCCAGCACACTTCCACTGCTATAGCTACCTGATATTCCTCTAGATTAAGGATCCAGCACACGTCCACTGCTATAGATACCACATAGCCCTCCTTTGCCTCCCGTACCTTGTTCCTGTCCTCCAGTGGCGGACTCCATGGCTGCTGCTCCCAGGGGCCCCTGGTTGCACCACGTTCACAGAGGGGCAGCGGGGCCAATCGCCCACCTGCAAGGGGCTCTTCAGGACCCTCCTGGTAGAGGTCAACCCCTTCAGGGGGCTCCGGGGGGCCTCCCTTCCCTGCCGGCCGTCGCACTAGGCTTCGGAGCTTGGCCACGCAGGCTTCCAAACTGCCAGCGGATTCCCTCCGGGCCCTGAGCAGGTCCTCAGGCAACGGAAGGCACGGCTCCAGCTCCTGCACCATCTTCCCCAGGATCTCACACTCCACACGGGCAGCGAAGAAGCCACATGCGGCCCCGAGCAGGGCAGGCCCTGGAGGAAGCTGAGCTAGGGCTAGGCGGAGGCCGTCCCGCGGGACGTAGCCCAAGCGGCGGAAGCTCCGAGCCAAGTCAGCCTCCGGCAGAATGCCTTGCAGGACGTGGACGTAGACGCCGGAAAAGGTCTGCGGAAAAAGAGGAGGTCTCCCCATTAGAGCTTGAAATGCCAACCTTTCCAACCACAGATGGTCTCTCTAAGCCGGGGTCCCCAAACTACTATTTTAAATAGCATTGGATTCTGTAAGGTCGTGAACCTCTGTGTGTCTCACATATGAGATAAAAACAGGATAATAATAATAATAATAATAATAATAATAATAATCTATATAAATAAAAATGCAATATTCGTTTGTGGGATTAACAGAACTCGACAACCACTGGATGAATTGACACCAAATTTGGACACAAGACACCTAACAACTAGGCTTGGGCAATCCATGGTTCTAAATGGTTCTAAAGTACTAACAAAACTTTAGTTTTGTTCTGGTGGTGAAAATTTCAGAACTCTAACAAAACTTTCAAAATTTAATTATTATTTCATTATTGGTGATTTTAATGACAGACCCTATTAGGAACTGCCATTTATTATGAAATTTTGAGAGTTTTGTTAGAGTTCTGAAATTTTCACCACCAGAACTTTAGTTTTGTAAGTACTTTAGAACCATTTAGAACCATGGATTGCCCAAGCCTACTAACAACCCAATGTATGTCCTTCAGTAAAAAAAATTGATTTTGTCATTTGGGAGTTGTAGTTGCTGCGATTTATAGTTCACCTACAATCAAAGAGCATTCTGAACCCCCCCCCCCCCCCAACAATGGAATTGAACCAAACTTGGCACACAGTTCTCCCATGACCAACAGAAAATACTGGAAGGGTTTGGAGGGCAGTGTCCTTTGGTTTTGGAGTTGTAGTTCACCTACATTCAGAGATCACTGTGGACTCAAACAAAGATGGATCTGGACCAAACTCTACAAGAATACTCAATATGCCCGAATGTGAACACTGGTGGAGTTTGGGGGAAATAGAATCTTAACATTTAGGAGTTATAGTTGCTGGGATTTATAGTTCACCTACAGTCAAAGAGCATTCTGAACCCCACCAACGATAGAATTGGGCCAAACCCCCATGTGGGCCACAGCAACGCGTGGCAGGGGACGGCTAGTAGTAGTAATAGTAGTAGTAGTAGTAATAATAATAATAATAATAATAATGTGTATTTATTGGATTTAATATCCCATGATTTTAATACACATACATATACATACATGCACATGTTGCAATTTTTTTCTTTTATTTGATGCAAAAGAGAATATAAATAAATATTATAAGAAGAAGAGGAAGAAGACTAGAAAACTGTTTGTTTGTTTATTTATTGGATGTATATCCCACTATTATAATATTTGTAAGTTATGGCTTTTAAATTGTAGTATTCTTTTTAATGCTGCCATCCAGTGAAGGGATGAAATAGGAATATAAATATAACAATAACAATATCAGTAAATTGCTTGTGTATTTATTGGACTTGATACCCCATTATTTTAACACACGCACACATATATACATACACATGTTGTAGATTTTTTGTTTAGTCTCTTGCGTACTGCTTTGTATCTCAGTCAAAAGTGGAATATAAATTAATATGATGATGAGAAGAATATCAGGAATATTAAAAATTAACTAGGTATTTAATTACAAAAATGTGAGTTAAGCACTGAAAGGGTTAAATGAATACAACGACTCAGCAAAAGCTGTAGTTCAACATAAGCTGGTGTGCCTGTAGCTTAGCAGCCCCCAGTCTGTGAGAGGTTTCTGTCTGAGGTAGCCCTCAGTGTGAGAAGGCCTCAGTGTGAGATAGACCTCAATGTGTTAGTAGGCCTCAGTATGTGAGAAGCTTTAGTGAGAAAAGCTCCAGGTTAAAGGCTATTGTGTGTGAAGCTCCAATGTGAAGGCTGCTGTGTGTAGAGCTACTGTGTGAAGCACCTGTATAAGTTCGGTGCGAGAGGTTGTATGAGAGCAAAGCTGTTCATCTGCATGAGAAAGAAGCCCAGCGTGGAAGCAAAGAAGGAAGTATAAAGAACTTTATTTGTGTTAAGGAAACCTTGTTTTCCTTAACAATTGTATTATTTAGCTATAAAGAAAAGCCTCCCAAGAAAGAGATAACATTGGTCTGTGTGTTTTTGTTCTTTTTATCACTTTTGACTACTGTTACTGGGTCACACTGCTGCTAATAAGTTACTCTTCTGTACATTTATGAGGAGGGTCTTTTGTTACTAAGCCCACTCACCCAATATTATGCTATTTATAAGTTATGGCTTTTAAATTGCTTGTTTATTCATTAGATGTATAACCCATATTGTGTGGGCCGGAGTGAAGAGAGCGGGGGCCAGGGGACAGTTCCACCTTGTCTCCTGTGCTATTCTAATAATATAATATAATATAATATAATATAATATAATATTATATTATATTATATATATTGTATAAACATATAATATTTATAATATTATAATGTAATGCAATATAATACTAATAATAACATATTATAATTATATATTTATATTACATGTAATATTACTAATAATATTACAATATAATTGGTATAGTACAATATAGCAATGTTTAATGCTGATATTGTACTATGCTAATAATATAATATATTGTATGTATATATACCTTGTAAGCCGCTCTGAGTCCCCTTCGGGGTGAGAAGGGCAGCATATAAATGTCATAAATAAATAAATAAATAAATAAATAAATTGTATTTTTTTTTATACTGTGAGCTGCTTCATGTCTCAGTGAAGAGATGGAACTGGGATATAAATATAATAATAATAGCAGCATGTATTTTATTTACTGGATCTATACCCCCACCCACCACCACCACCACTCACTTACTTTGATGGTACCGAACTCCTTCCGCCAAGGGAAGAAGTAGAGGTTGATGGCTGCCAGCTCTAGAACCTCGAAGGCCTTTGCCAGGTTCCGGAGGGCGGCCCCGAGGTCCAGGTGTCCGCGGAGGGCGGTGGCCAATGTGGCCAAAGTGTCCTCCCCCCGAAGGGCCTGATGAAGGTCAGGATCAGCCAGCAAGTGGTGCCACAGCAGCTCCTTGAGGGACTGGTCAGCGCAGACACCAGTGTGGCCGCGGCGGAAGTCCCTCTCCAGGCAGCGGCCGTACTCCTCCTGCAGCGCCGCGCTGGGGCTCATCCTGTGGAAGGAAAGCACAATGACCCCAACACTCTTTTTACCGGAATCTAATAATGCTCACATTTGGGGCTAAATGACCTTGCCAAAATGAGAGTCGATATTGCATCATATGGTCATCTTAGTGCTGAGCCAAAGCAAAAGAGGAAGCTGCTTCCAGAGCTGCATCTGGAATGGCTGGATAGCCATCTATCAGAAGGGATCGGATTGTGGTCTTCCTGCCTGGCAGAAGGGGGTTGTACTGGATAGTCTTTGGAGGTCCCTTCCAACCCTATGATTCTATTACTATTATTAAGCAAAAGCTGCATAGCTATCTGTCAGGAGGGATCGGATATTGTGGTCTTCCTGCCTGGCACTTTATGCTGCTGTGCATTACGTTGTCCAGTAAATGTTTTTTTCCCCTTTTTTCCTTTTTTGGTTTCAGGGTTATGAAAATGGAGATGTGCATTAGATTCAATGGTGCATGAGACTCAAAGTCAATACAGGTATATGTTAAGTCATGTTTGTTTCCTCGTCCTATGGACCTCAATATGTTTTTTTACTTCCTGTCTGCAGGGAAGAGGCCAGTTCCCTCTTAGAATCACAGAAACATAAAGTATCAAAGGCCATCCAGGCCTATCCCCTTCTGCTACTCAGAAATAACCAATCTAAACCCTCCCAACAGATGCCCATTCGCTTCAAAACCTCCAGAGGAGACTCCATCATCATCATAATCATTAACTGTTGTTGTTGTTATTGAATCCTGGAGCTGGAAGAGACTATTATTATTATTATTATTATTATTTGAAACACAACAAGATGAGTCCACAGAACATAAGACCACTATGTTGGCTGTTGTATTGGATCACACGTCGGACACTTCCCAAGTGTCTAGGACTGTGTGATGTATCAGTGAATAATCTGTGCAGATCCCAGTAAGGTGTCTTTTGCAGCTGGCAGCTGGCAATCTTGTCAGCGCCGATTGTGTTTAAGTGCAGGCCAAGGTCTTTAGGGACTGCACCCAGTGTGCCGATCACCACTGGGACCACCTTTACTGGATTGTACCAGATTCTTTGCAGTTCGATCTTTGAAACCTCATATCGTGTCAGCTTTTCCAGTTGTTTCTCTTCAATCCTTCTGTCGCCTGGATTATTATTATTATTATTATTATTATTATTGAATCCTAGACTTTGAGAGATCATTATTATTATTATTATTATTATTATTATTATTATTATTATGGAATCCTAGAGTTGGAAGAGACCACTATTTTTATGATTATTTATTGATTGATGTTATTTAAATCCTGCTTCATCTTTCCATATGGAAACTCAAAGCGGCTCACAATCAAAAACATTGATATTAAAATACACAAATATGCAATAATAAAGCAGTATATCATGACGTATTATGATATATTATCCATAGCAAAAACATTGCATTTAAAATATACAAATATGCAATAATAAAGCAGTATATCATGACGTATTATGATATATTATCAGTAGCAAAAACATTGGAATTGAAATATACAAATATGAAATAATAAAGCAGTATATCATGACATATTATGATATATTATCAGTAGCAAAAACATTGGAATTGAAATATACAAATATGAAATAATAAAGCAGTATATCATGACGTATTATAATATATTATCAGTAGCAAAAACATTACAATTAAAATACACAAATATGCAATAATAAAGCAGTATATCATGATGTATTATATTATCAGTAATATTATATTTAATAATTTAGTATTATTATATTACAATATTATATTAAATTGTATTATTATTAGTGTTTCTATTACATTCTAATATTATTATTACTTTTATATGTATGTATATTATATTATGAGCATAGCACCAAATTAGTATCCTATATTATATTGAACTATACCACTGTACTGCAATATTATTAGTGATTTTACATGTAATATATGATATCCAATTATTGTATTATTATCTATTATTATATTGTATATATATTATTATACCACAATATATATATAATACACAACCAGTATATTTTACTATTAGGATTATAGAATCCTAGAGTTGGAAGAGAGCCCTTAAGGCCATCCAGTCCAGCCCTCTTCTG